>NW_027111589.1:2265-42976 GCF_000696795.3 Halyomorpha halys
CCAGAATAAGTGGGTTTGGTATACCAATTAGTGGGTAGGGAGCCATGGGAATTTCTGATAATAATTCCGGTTTATATTATAATTTTTATAAATATTGAAATTTGGTGTAAAGTATTCAGGAAGATGTTTGGATCTAAAGGTATTATGTTTAGATAAAAAAAACAAATGTTTTTACTTTCACTCACTTATATGGTAAGGGAAAGTAATATGATTGTGAAAAATTTCAAATTCCAGTTTTCAGCAGAAATACACGTTTTGAGGTCCCATGAGCCCAAATAACCAAGTCTTGCAAAATAGTCTGTGTGTGAACAGCCTAGCTCAAATAAGAAAAGTCGTACAAAACTAAAATTACGTATTTAAGGAGGGTATATATACCTGGGCATGACAGCAAATTTTTCGATAAAATCGACTGGCCGGAAGTGCTACTTTATAAAATTGATTTTTCACATTTTTTTTTTATTTTGATTAAACTTAGTATATCAATATAAAATTAGGTGGTTATTAATATCAGATAGGTTTTATACTCATTGAAATAGGGCTTACAGGCTTAAATGTGTATTTTTAAAAAAAATGTTCCTCCGAAGTACTTCTAATTTTGTTTGTTTGAAATAAACTATCTCATATCTATAATAAAAAGGGTTAAATATAAGCTATTAAAGAGTTTGATATTTAATCTTTATATCACTTTCCATCTCTCTTTTGTCCTAGCACCTTCCAATTTAGCTCTCTGGGCCGAGCACATGCATTTACATGTGTCATGAATATTTTGAGGGCTATGATTCTGATCCTTCCTTGTAATATGGCCAGTCCAACGCAATGTCACTAATTTGATATTATTCACGTCAGCCTCTTTGAAGATCTCTACTCTTTGTATTCATGTTGTGGCATCCAAAGTAGGTCCAGATTTTCTGTTCAAAACATCAAAGGGTGAGCTCATCAATTTTTCATAAGGTCCAATATTCTGAGGCATTGTCGATATAAGATTGTCATCATTATTTTTGTATATCCAGATAGATCCCCATTCTTGAAATAATTGAGTAGATATTTGTTCCTGTGAGTCCTTAATATTTTTACATTTCATCATGTAAATTTTTCTTTACATATCTTTCCTCAACTGCAGTTAGTTAATTTGTTTACAAAATGTAATCTTAATGTTTCTACCATTAGTTCTATCAAAACTGTCTATCTACTGATCATCATAATTAAATGTAATCTGTTTTTCTTTTATTAGATTATGAGGGATCCAGATACAGGAAATTCAAAAGGCTTTGCATTCATCAATTATGCCTCATTTGATGCTTCAGACGCTGCTATTGATGCCATGAATGGTCAGTTTCTATGCAATCGCCCAGTTTCAGTTTCTTACGCTTACAAGAAGGATGCTAAAGGTGAACGTCATGGATCTGCTGCTGAGCGACTGCTAGCTGCACAAAACCCACTGTCACAAGCCGACAGGCCTCATCATATGTTTGCAGATGCTCCTCCTGCTCCTCTTCCACCCCCTCCAGTACTGCCTCCACCCCCAGTCTTCAATCCGCCACCCCCTCCTCATATGCCTCCTCCACCATTACCACCCCAACGGATGGTAGCTCCTATGCCTCCACCACCTCCTGGGCCTCCTCCACCCATGCCTCCTGGAATGATGCCATGGCCTCCGATGCAGCCACACTTCCCACCTCCTCCTCCACCCCCACCTACAAACAAAGCACCTCCTCTTCCTCCTCCACCCCCTCCTCAAGCCTGGCGACCTCCACCACCTCCTTACAATCGACCACCATTTCCTCCACCACCTCCACCTCCAGTGAGACCACCACCACCAATGTTCTAAGAAAGAGTGTTATTGATTTTATATTTTTATTTGCTTTTGAGACAATGTAAAAACTGTATTCTTTACATGTAAAAAACTATTATTATCTGTAATATAATTTTAATTAAAGGAGGTAATTAAAATATTTCCATAAATTTCACTTCTGTCAACCAGTCTCATGACTGCCACAATTTTTTTTATCTACTTCTCTATTACCATTTATCTGTATATCTATTAACTTCAATGATTATAATTTGACTAATAATGTTTTATTATTAATTAACTTAGAAAACTATGCCTCTGGCCTTATTGCAGCTCACAAATGGAAAAAAATAAATATGAAAAATGGTTTCTATAAAATGGTACTTCCGATCGGTGGATTGTACCAAAAAAGTTGCTGTCACATCCCAGGCATATTTCTGCCTTAAATATTTTAATCCATTGTCATATGACTTTCCATTTTTGAGCTTAGCTGGCCTCAGGAGACCCCAAAACATGTATTTCCATCCAAAACTCATATTTGAATTTGTGCACGATCGCAATTCTTTCCCTTACTACATATTCCATACAGAGGTAAGTGAAAGTAAAAATAGATTTCCCCCATTTATACTACAAAACAATAAAGGAGAATTTATATCAGTAAATATGTCAATACAAAGGTAATCTAAGTTGAGAAATTACAAACATTTAGAAGTGGTAACAAAGCGAAATTAATACAATAATTTTAAAATTAATTAATTAAAAAAAAATTCAGTTTTAATTAATATTTATTCGGTTTAAAATTGATTGAAAACAGATAAAGTTATAAATTGTGTATAATTGGCAGTAACTTCTTGACCAAAAAGAATTACTCTGAATGTGAAAATGTTTTAGCATAAGAAAATTGATCAGTTATAAATTAACAATTTATTGAAAATATGTACATAAATATGTTTAATTATCTTCTAGATTGTTTTCTTTATTTTTGTGACGCTTCTTTTTTTTCTTTTTTAAAGACTTAACTTCACTTTCATCACAAGTACTTTCTTCAAGTGGTTTTAAATCAATTTCTTCATGTGTGACTTCCAATGAATTTTCATCTTTTTCTATTACCTCATCATTTTCTATTGACTTAATTTTTCTCTTCTTCTTTTTCTTTTTTAAAGGAATGATCCTTTCTTCTTGTAGTTCATTTATTGAAGCATCTTTTTCATTACTTATACCTTCATCTACAAGTTCTGTTTTCGAAACACCTAGATCATCACAATCAGATGCTTTTCTTTTTGCTCTTTTTTTTTCTTTCTTTTTACTTTTACATTGATCATCAATATTTTCTGCTTCATCAATTTTGTCAGTTACATCTGAGGTTTCAATATTATCGCCATAATTGGAGGGAGTTAATAAATGTTCCACATTATCTACTTCCTTAGACTTTTTACTTTTAGAACGAAAGTAATCGTACATTGAGATAGGAGCTTCTGTAATCAGTTCAGAACTATTCTCAGAGGACTTTTTACCAATTCCTATAATGCAGTTCAAATCCTTTGAAGAATATTTGCTGACGTCCTTTCCACGTGTGAACTTGTGATAGCTAAAAGAAAACAAATATTAATAAAACTGAATGATCACTGAAAGTATACAAAATTTTAATGTAATCACCTTCTTCAAAATGGTCTCATTGAAATATTTGACTACAAATAATTTCGCTTAACCTAAAATATTTGTAGCGATACTTATAAAATCCATCAGTCTATTATATCTATGTTAATCTATTAGGCTATCTGTTAAAAGATCAAAAAAATTTTGTTACATGTACTCTGATTAATATTTTTTAGTTTTAATATATAATTATTTTTCGATGACTGGATCTAAATACTTCTTAGAGATAAAAAGTAATAATTAAATTATTCAAATTTATTGTATGTTAACTCTCCGTTGGGGACAACTTATCTGAGATGAAGTTTCTTTTTTTTCTGTCGTCCGATGACAGAATAGTCCAAACAAGGCAGGGGTTTAATAGCTTTTTAATTCCCCACCATTTATACAATATTTCTAGCACCCCAAAAGGTAATTTTCTTTCTTTCTTTTTTTTTTTTTAAATACAATTTCAACATTCTTGGAGATTTTCCAAATGTTGATTATGGCCTTCTAGATTGAACCAATGATTCTTAGTTACTAAGTAATTCCCATGTGGCTGAGAAGACTACTGTTTATACCTTGAACAATTAGGAAATTCTGGATATGAAATTATGCCTCTCCTTAGTTTACAGTGAACACACTGACAAAGAGGATAAATAGTATAAGCATATCATCTAAAACAAATATGCAGACTAATGGACATATTATATTGGCCCTTTTCTGAGATGACAAACAATTCCATGAATTTACAATGATAAAGAAAATGTCTTACCTATATTTGATTTTTCTAGATATACAACTAAAAACCCAATTTTTGTTTAAATGGAAGTGAGTATTTCTATGTTAATGTATTCCTTCATGGTAAACTATTATATATTCTACTTCAAAATCAAGTCAGGTGCTAAGAAAGCAGATTTGTTAGTTCACCACAAAGAAGATATATTGCTAACTCCTACCTCACTGGGGTTTTTAAAATTCACTCTGTGAAAGGATAATACATAAAATGGAAACATCTCTACAGATGACACTCCCACCATGTTTCAGTAACGTAATTGCTAAGTGGATTATGAGTCAAAAGATTATTACACAGCAGTAATCCTAGACATGGGTTGAACTTTTGACAAGATATGGCACAAAGAACCACTGTGTAAATAAAAAACAATTAATTTACCACTTTTCTTGTTAATACTACAGTCATATCTGAACGATAGATATTTCCATGAGAAAATAAACTTTGAGTTCTCTAATATAAATCAAATCAAAACTGGATTACCTTAGGGGCAGTTTATTAGGTCCTACACTTTTGAACAGATATTGCTAAGTAATCTCACAACAATTGGAAACTTTAATGGCTTGGCAATTCTGATATCTACTACAGATGCTACTAAATTTCCTCAAGCTATTCAACAACTGGATGTACTACTTTCTGGGCCAGAACATAGAAAACAATGATGAATGAATCAAAGAACCTATTTGTCTCATTCACTCTGAAACACAACTTTTGTTCTCAAATGTTTTATTACAATAGGGGTATTCATGATCTTTTGTTTAACCTGTTAAATGGAAAACCTTATGTTAAATACAGGAATATTTCCTTCTTCTACCAAGTTAAAATGATATAACATGGCTGAGAGTCTTTAACTAGGTCTGTTAAATGGAGAATGACGTCATGAAACAGACCAGCTGAGCTTGTCATCGTTTTGTTTGCTGTTGTGTTAGGTTACTCATAATTTGTGTTTTTTTTTTGTCTTGTGTTTTGGACTTTTTAAAAAATGCTATCAGTAGCCGAACTTTTACATTTCTACTTTTCACTAATTTTAGGCATGTAATAAATTACTGTAATCAAAACTTAAAAGTAAACAATAACAAGTTTTGGAAGGAAAGGTTACTAAACAAGTTGCTCAGAAAATCCACTAGGAGCTCTTATGGATTTATCATTAAACATGACTTTAAATAGGGCTGCTCACAATACTATACTTATAACATTTAGCATGGTAAAACATTTTACATTTAACACAATATCATGAATACCCCTAGTATTCCAGTATCAAATTCTGACATAGTAAGCTATTCAAGTCTCTTGGACAAAACATTGAAATGGCCAAACCCAATAAGACATAATATGAAAGAAACCAAAGGTACAGATGTATTTCTAGACTACTTGACAAATGTTCAAAATTATCACTCACTAATAAACTAAACATTTATACAGTACTGATAAAACCACTTAGGACAACCAAGTGTGACAACCAAGATGTCAAATATAAAAAAAACAAAACATCATTGCAATCCAAAGTTCTTAAACAGATTGTTGCACATTCTATATTTCTAATGAGACATTACAAACGACTTGAAATGTCTTTCGTCACATCCACTGCCACAGAAGGTATCATGCATCTGATACTAAATTCCAATACATTGACTCAAGAATCTAGTTCCACAAACCCTTATAATAAGCCCAGAAGACTACTGTGGCACTGCCCAACAAGAAAATTGCTCTACTGATCTCATAGTTGTTATTCATTTTCTATTTTTCTTTTCTTTCTTTCTTTTTCCCCCCCATATTTGCTCATTTCTGAAGCAGATAAATAGCAAATTCTAATATGGTCAAAATAAATATATTTGAAAATAAAATAAATATTTCATTTTAAGATAAAGCTAAAGATAAATAATACTCACTGAACACGTGCTCTTGACATTTTAGATTTATCCTCTAAAGAGGGAATATCGGTAGAATCTTCAACTTGATCATTTTTATCAGTACCATTCAATTGTGCCAAAAGACTATCAAAGTTTTCTTGTTGACGAGTCCAGACTTCGTCATATTTCTCTTTGTTCCCTAATCCTGAAATAAAATTTTTATTTGAAACAATTTTGAAGTATTTTATAAATAAGTTTATCAAGTAGGTGTCATAATAATGCTTTGCTATTAGGGGCTCTTCAACAGATGAAAGAAATGCAACAAAAAAAGTCAATGTTTGTTTTTTTCTTGCATAACACCTTTTATAATGGAACAAATAAAAAGTTTCACTTATTTCGAAAAATCTTATGCCTAAAATTATATTAGATTTGATTTAATGACCCTGATTGTTTAAAACAATGCTATCAAGGTTAAAAATCATGGACCACAAGGGCCTAGAATATAGATATTTAAAAGAACTAGTATCGGTCCGGCAAGAGGGACCTCAAGTTCTTTTTGCCAACATGAGACATCTACCCAAAGGTTCCCACCCTATATTGAGAAAAATGGGAGAATGAAAATTTGTTTTAAGAGACATTCACAAAATTAATCTTAAATTGTCACAGACAGACATTAAACAAACTTCACTAAAACGCGTTAGGGTGTTATGGCAACTCGCTGGAGACCACGAGGCATAGGAAAGAATGGTGGCAGGGGCCCAGATCCTACAAGGACTGTAGCATCCAACAGTGAGTGAGTGAGTGATTATACCTCATTGATATAATATTGCTACATTAATAGCTATAGGAATGCTTGAATGACATTGCATGTATGATTGATAATGCAGAACTGCGAATATTGGAGAGAATGAACATGACTGAGGTGGTGTACTGTGTGGTATGCAATTATTCCTTTCTTAATATTTATTTTGAAGAATTGGTGTAGATATTTACCATATTGAAACTAAATGTATACCTTTCGAATTACATTGATGATTTGGGTATTTAAGTACCATTGGGGGAGACTGGATGGCCTAAAGTAACATTTTACAACATAAAATTATATATTAGCAATCCATTTTGTTACCCTGCTATTTTGTTAATATTTTTATTATATTTATTTAAAATAGATATTTCGTGGGCATTCTGCAAAATGGGTAAATTTAATTTATTTTACATTTTCTTTTTATTGGGCATTTCCTATAGAGTCCTCATTGATCAACAATAATAATTAGTTTAACTAAGTGAAACACAGTCAGGAATGTTCCAGGTTTTTCGATTAAGTATAAAATATACTCTTCTTAAACTTGTTGGATTCGTCATTTTCTCTTGACATCGACCCTATGTTAATTTTCATATATTTTATCATCTCTAGCATGCTAACAAATGAAACAAGTTTTATTTCATTAAATGAAAAAACCAAGGAATATTTTTTCATTTATTCTGTATCAAACAATTCAAAACCAGGAAAAAATATTTCATATCAAATACCTTTAGTATCATTTTTCATTTGAAGGCGAACAAAATCAGTTCTTCCTTGTCCTTTTGCACCCAATCCCATTCCAGGCTGCCAACCCATTTTTTCCAGCATTCTTTGGCCAAATTTGTTTTCATCTGTAAACCACATAGTAAAAAAAAAATAAATAAAATAAAAATAAATTTCAAGTTGCTAAAGTACTTTAGCAAGTATTAGTACTTTCATTGGCACTACAATGTTAGTAACCAAATTTAAAGTACAGTATTACATAAAACATAATTATAAGGGGATAATTTTGGAATAGAGTACATTCAAAAAGTTATTAGATGTAATAAGAAAAATCCTAAGCCTGCAAAGGTAGGAAATATTTATTCTGTGTCAAAAGATGTTGACAATTTAGTGTTCTCTGATTCTAGATTAAGGGATCAAAAAAATTTTCTTTGTGATGTTTCTAAAAACCTTTTTGGAAATACATTTTTGATAAAACTTCAATATTAACTTAAGTGAAAGCTCCAAACTGTATTTTTCATGTAACTTAATATTAATAACACTAAACCAAAAATTAGAATATCAGGATATCATACTTATATCATTACTTCATTTGGTGAATATTTAGCTGTGTACAACATAATACATGTTATACGCCACCATGGTCTCTGTTATGGATCAGTTGTTAATATTTAGATCAGTGATATAGTATATATGCATTGTTTGTATGTAGTCTTTAAAATTTCAGGACTACGAACTTATGTATTATCCTATTGAAAAAGTTGTGGGCAATAACCTGATACTAAGTGTAATCTTAAAAAATTTAAATTGCACTAACTACCTTCTCCTGAGGGTGAACTAATACAGGGTGGATACTATGTGCAAATTTTATGCTGCCTAGGGAAACCAAAAAAGGTGACAGAAAAAAATTTAAGTTGGAAGATTGCTACTAGAACAATGGATCTTCCACAGAATTTGAGACCAACTGTTTCTTACCCTATAAAACTTAAGATACATTTTGGTTCTAATATACCTTACTATGGTTGTAAATATAATTTTCAATCCTCAAACCAGGTTCCTTTTCTAATTGCTTACATATCATGCCATTTCTCATTAGTTTTCTTCAATGAAATAATCCCAAAATTATGACAGAATTTACTGTATTTTCTGCTATAGCGATGGTTCCAAATTTCAATATTTTTATACATATTAACAAGATAGATAAGAGAAAAATAAGTTAACAAATAAATAAACAAGGAAGGTTATAACCAACTGTTGGAGGTGATAACAGGTAAGTTAAGTATTTACTTAACTTACAAAATACAATTAAATTGTTTTTTTTAAATGTGTACTATTGTTTATAGTATATAATAATATGTTTTGTCATACTATGATACTCAATGGGCTTAAATAATTTTAAAAACACAACTAATCCTATTATCATGATAAACCACACTGGTCTAACAATAATATGATAAACAATTAGCAGATAATATACATTTCTATTTACATAAATTTCTTTGAAAATATGAATTGAAACAATGTAACATGAAATGCATACATACAGTTAATATTCTACTAATTATTGGAAGATCGATGATTGACCATGTGTAATAAAAGGAAGATGGTCCGGGTACAGTCAAAGAAAAACTCAAATAGCCGTAAAATTATTTATTATAAGTTATAAATTGTTTAGAGCCTCATAATAAATATTTTTACGACTATATGAGTTCTTCTTTGACTGCACCCAGACCATCTTCCTTTTATCTTACTAATTATGTGAGTTTTCATAACTACATGATGCTAATAACTGTAAATCATTTTTATGATTTAAGATGGCATTAACTTCTTCCTCTTTATTATTATATAATAACAATTTCAGTATAGGAATTACATTTACAAAACATTATTACCTTTAGCCCAATCATTTCCTCGGGGGTTCAAACACCACTTCACCTTTTGCTTCCTTTCAGCTAACATAGCCATTATACAATATTAAACAAGAGCACACTGGAAAGAATAGAACACTCAACGGCGACACATGAGAGGATGTTATAGTATGTGGAAATTACATTATAGTAATTAAGCAGAACATGAGTCAAAGTGTCAAAGAAAGCACATGCTGTCAAGTCAATAGTTTGCGAAACGAAGCAGGTTATAGTTCAGAGAAGGTTATTTTCTTGTGATGATGGATTATCAGTAAATGCACTTTATAATGGTCTTTGTTTAAACAAGGTAAGGTTAAGGCCTTAGGACCGCTCTAAATTGTGTTGTGCAAAATTCCTTAAGTTTTCAAAGTTCTTTTTAACTTGCAATATCTCGATTGAACAAAGTTTCTATTTATATCGTACTTTTACCTATTAATAACAATCAATGATCATAGATCAGGTCAGATTAGTGCTTCTTGTTTGTTGTGCATTGTATTGAATTGGTTAATTTGCATAGATATGGCAAAATTTCTTGATCCTCATCTATCCAAAAACCTGTTATTTACATTATTCATATCAATTAAATATACGAATGTTTTTATACGCTTATGAATTTAAATAAAATGGACAGAAAGAACATTTTGTAATAGAGTGTTCGTAAAGTGTGAGTTGGTAGAACTGGCACTACAAAGACAAGATTATAGAATTCAAATTCAGAAGGTGGGGGGGAGAGAAGTCGGCGATGGAAGTTCATTGCAGGAAGACCTTTGATAAGTGGATGTCCCGCCGTCAGGATTATTTTGCTGTAATCCTTTACTTTTTTCTGGTATAACCCATTAAGTATTATAAAATTAAATTAGGATACATGTGTAATAAAATATTTTTTTTTAATGGCAGAATGTATCAATTTGAAATTAATACATGTACTCTAAGATGTATTATACACTATTTAAACATCAAAAATTTTCATTAATTTTGATTTTTCCAGATAACTTAAGATAAATAGTTTCTCTAATAAGCACATACAATCGTGATAAATGGAAGCAGGACAGTTATTAGAGAAAGACAAGAAGCCTGAAGTGTAAGCTTATTATTATTATTTTTAAGCAGAAAAATTATTTTAGTTACCAATAGAAATATTTTTATTTTCAGAGTGGTAACTGAACCAGTGCGTCAGAGAAAGTCTGAAAAGTCATCTCTTAGTGATGTGTGGCCACAGGTATGATATTAATTATGTTTATGTTTAAATATTTAATTTCCAGTACGGATAGGGTAAAACCCAAAAAATATACTTTCTTTAGAACGAACGTCAGACAAATGTCTTATACATCGCCTAGACGTTTCCCCCTAAAGCAACAGGTGGTTCGTAATAGGCTGTTGAAGGACTTAATTGTGAGGGCTTATTGTTGAATCAGTTTTACCGTGTTATTTGAAAAGTTTTAAATCGTGAATTCTCAAATAAAATAAGTACTTCAAAATGCTCTTTTAAGCAACCTCATTGTTGAATTAGGTTGAAAATTTTATTTTCTTGAGGAGACCCGATTGGGAGTAAGAGTTGTCCGCGGATTTATACGGGTTGCTTTCTTACCTTTGCTTTAACACGATGGTTCCACAAATAAGTGCCGCAAGCGAATGTCTGGTCGCCGTGGCAATAATATATATATATATTTTTTAAGGTTTTGCTGTGGCACCTTAGAAAAGTGTTTTCTAGTCCATTGGTATGTATACTACTCATAATCTATTCGGCGATTATTTTCGAACACGGTCCACAGAAGTGAATGATTTTTTTTTTACCTCGACGACTACTTTGAATTGCTGATAAATGCTCATTACTACTATTACACACACGGTGTGCAACCAGTATTATATATAGCTTCGGTAATCATTTGCACATCGGGCAATGTCGGTCTCGACTAGGTTAAATTTATGATCAAATACAAATTAAGAATTTACGTTTTATTTATTATGTTCTTTTACGTAGGTATCTGTTGTTAAAGGTTACCTATTAAAATTATATCATGCCTTTGTTATTTTGTGTTTTAATTTAATAAATGTTCGAGGATTTAATTTGCACTCTTTTTTATTTCTACATATTAACTGCTTTAACTACAATTGTGCCGCAATTTTTTTTAACCCGATAAGGGCTGCGAGAAATTTTTTTAGCTGCACAAGCATGCAGACATTATTTTTAGCCCCGCATAGGTGTACCAATACATGCTGGTAGATCGCCTTTCGTATCTATTTTTTTGCTATGGTATTCGAGGGTTGAAATTATAAGGAACGTACTGCTCTTTGAAATTATAAGGAACGTACTATTACAATTTCTGGAAGATCGCTGATTGATCGTGTGTGATAATAAATGGAAGATGGTTCGGGTGCGATCAAATAAAAACTCAAATAGTGATTAGATTTATATTGATCTAACGTTACGCCCCACGTTGCAGGGCTTTCAGGCTGAAAGTCAGAGCGAGAGTCAGTTACTCACTCTTCCCAATACATCCTGTCAAAATGGTTCTCTTTCGCTCTGACTTTCAGTCTGAAAGCCCTGCAACGTGGGGCGAAACGTTGGCTCAATATAAATATTTTAATCACTATTTTAGTTTTTATTTATTTTATTTCTATTTATTTATTTCTTACCCAGACCATCTTCCATTTATTATTACAATTTCTGATTTTTGAATTTTTTAATACTGCCTCTTTCATCCAATGCGATCCAATTGGATTTTACCCAATGTGCCTTCAACATAAAATTCTAAAGCCTCATCTTCCTTCATTCATTGATAACCCGATCTGGTAATTTGGGACTAGGAATAACAATACAGGAATTAGCAATATTTAGATATATATTAATTAATTTATGAAACAATTTAGAAATTCTCAAGGCATTTCGAGAGATTCACCAGAAAAAGGTCTGTTTATTTTCTGCATTTTAAAACTATATTTAAAAATTTTTTTTTACATCAATTATTTTTTCAAAAATCATTCTGAAAATAAAAAATAACCATCAGCGAAGGAGGAAGGCGAACTCAATCTATTTCTTTCATTTCTGTATTTTGCAATATAATTAAAACCTTAACAATCTTCTACTTAAAAATTTCAAATTTTTGGATACACTTTTGTAATCCTAAATTGGCGATTTTCCCAGTTTGCAGCGATGTAGTGCTACCTACGTTTTGGCTAAGCCTTTTATTGTTTTATAGAATATTTATTTTAATCCCATGAACAATTTTTATAGCGGAAGTAGTTTTAAAAATTATTATCTTGTCAATTGTGACCAATTGTGAATGAAAAGCTTACCTCTTACATCATATGGCGGTGTTTTACATCAGCTGTTCTCTCCAAGATCCTGACGGGAGGAGCAATGAAAAAAGTTGTTCACAACTAAGAAATTGGGAAACAGAAAATGGACCTAATTTTGAAAAAGAAACAAACCCTTGAATTTGAAAAAATATGAGTTAATGCTATATTGATAGTTAAGTATATATTCTTATCCTGCATAAAAGAAAAAACTAATCAAACCGTATGCTTGCCGAATCAAAAATATTTTTTCTTGGAGAAGTTTGTCGGGGGGTGCGGTCAGCAAAGAACAACATAAATAAACAAAACCATATTTATTTATTTTATGCCGACGTTTCGACCTGAGTTTCAGGTCTTCATCAGGGCCATAGAACAAAAGAGATACGACGGCATAAAATAAATAAATATGGTTAAAAATCTCGTTTGTTCTATAGCCCTGATGAAGACCTGAAACTCAGGTCGAAACGTCGGCATAAAATAAATAAATATGGTTAAAAATCTCGTTTGTTCTATAGCCCTGATGAAGACCTGAAACTCAGGTCGAAACGTCGGCATAAAATAAATAAATATGGTTTTGTTTATTTATGTTGTTCTTTGCTGACCGCACCCCCCGACAAACTTCTCCAAGCATTAATCTACGGTCAACTATCTACACCTCATTAAAAATATTTTTTATATCTCAGTATTAGACAAAGTTGAGGCTCAATATTTTCATAAAATAGAAGCCCTTGAACATGATGTTAGTGTTGTTTCTATTTATTTTTTTTTTTGCGGTCCAATTAGATTTAAAAAAAAATTACCATAAATGTTATATAACATATATATAATATATATAAATAAAAATAACGAAACGTTTATCCGCTTTACAGGTTTTGGTAAGCTGCATTTCCTTAAGTTCAGTTATCCAGGCTGGAATTAATTTAGCGTTTTCGGGTATCCTGTTACCTCAGCTGGCTGATGATCCTAACATAGAACATTTTACCAAAGCTGAAGCCTCATGGATAGGTAATATATGATATTTTATTTACTTTAAAAGTGAAGAACAATATTATTTTATTAGATTACTGATTGTTTGAGAGCGCTTTATTTTATTATTAACACAAACTTCAATGATCCACTTTTTCTCTCAACTTTTTATTTTAAAAAACCTCCAACTTTTCGGCCCTTAGGCCATTCTCAAGGAGACAACCTATAAAATTTGTTTTCATATTATTATTATATTACTTCCTCACACAATACTAATGCTCGGTATGTACATAGGAATTAAAGTAATCTAATAATTGTAAACTGGGATCCAAGATGACAGTTTTCAAGACAACCTTTAAAGACAATTTTGACATAGTTTAGTTTTCAACATATGTCGACAGAAAATAATTGCCGGACTAATTTCTTTATGTATTAAATAAGTAAAAGTTGAGGGAAATTTTTTTTACATAGAAATATAAAATTAGTAATAAGTTTTCTCCGCACATACTGATTATTAGTATTGTGCGAGTAAGTAATGTAATCATAATTTGAAAACAAATTTTATAGGTTGTCTCCATGGAAATGGCCTAAGGGCCGAAACTTTGGAAGTTTTTTTAAAATAAAAAAGTTGAGAGAAAAAGAGGATCATTGAAGTCTGTGTTAATAAAATTATTTATAGATTTGTTGATTATTATTTCCGTACTCACCGTGAGAAAGTTTTAAGTCCAATTAATTAGTTAACGAGTTATCAAATTCTTCAGGGTAGATACGGATTAATGAATTTATTATATTTTTCATTATTTAAAATAAGTGAGATTGTTAGATGAGGACACTTTTACATCAGATCTATAAAGTTGAGACTTCTTTGTATAAAGATTGTTGTCATTTGCTCTTCTAAACGATCTCAAACTGAAATATTTTTTTTAAAATGTTGTTGTCGGAACCGCAATGTCTGGAAATGTTGAGAAATATTTTGTGTTCATAGAAATATTTCTTTTCGATAAGTATTTTGAGGCGGATTTAATAGATTATTTGTGGATTTAACAGATACATTTGAATCATTTCATTCTTGTCTAAAGCTTTCGCAAATTTTAGTAAATATCAGTACAGGCAAATCTTCACTGTGTAAAGTCGGTGGTTTGATTAATTGTTTATTTGTGTAATAACAAAAGCGCTTTTTGTGTCGGCTGGTACTATTTACATTGACGGCACAAAAGTAGGGATCATGAAGGTGATTAGTTGGCTCCCACCATCTTATCATTACACCAAGTGGAAGCAATTTTAGTTTTATATGGAAGTACAAAGGTTTTTATATCCCGCTGTCCAAGTTCTTTTCCATAATATGCTTGTTTAACAAAGTCATTTATATTTCTTTTCAGAATTTCCCATGTTCTTAGCAAAAGGGATCGGGATCGTTATCAGAAGATTTGAGCGAATTGATCACATTTCTTTCAAAAGAAATCTAGTTTAATAGCTTGATAAATCTTTGATGCGTGGTCTTAAGGGCTTGAGTCGAAAATATGAATTTTTCAGGAGAGCAAAAACAAAAAAAGTTCAAAACATTATGTAAATTCTAATTATTGATATTTTTATAATTGTTATTTTTACAAAACAATATATTAGTAAGTCTATGTGAAGCATAAAGACTTTATTACGAACCAGTAGCTCTGATTTGGTGCTGTAATATGTCATAATCTCCAAATGCTCAAAAAGTGATTTAAGCCCTTATGACCGCGCATCAAAGATATAACAACGATTTTTATTTACATATCTGGCTATCTTTTTTCCGACTTATAAACAAGGTACTTTGAGGATTATCATTCATGATGAAACGTAAAAAGAGACGATTACCAAAAAAATATATATATTTTCTGATATATACTTGGAGCCTGGTTGTATTATTCAATTATGTATAATTATAATGAATTATATCCATATAGCCCCAAAATCCTTTATAAATCATTTTAAACATCCAAATTTTCGGTATACCTGGCCATGAGTAAGGACAAATTTATCAAAGAACAGCTTTTATTGCTAACTAACTATTAACAATTTTAAAACTATTAAAAAAAATCAGTACCGCTACAACCCATAAAGGGTCAGGGGTGCAATACTTTGTAAGAAAGTACTGTTGCCAGACCAACGGTTGTTAAAGGGGGTACTTTGGTGAAAATCATGTTCGACCGTCAGATTTTTATCCACTTTATGAGGCTCCTGAACCACAGAACTGACTCAACGGCTACAGGTAACATATAATAATTATTTGCCACAGCCAAATTTAAAAACGGGTTCTTGGAGTCAGTAGTCCAGGACCTTACTAATGAACTACCCACTTCCATTTTTAAAACTATTATAATTATAAATTAACTTAACTAAGGCCTGGAATTTTTGAAATAATTAATGTGAGGATAAGAAATCATAGTTAAGGTGTGCTAATTTATAATTAACAATCAATTTAAAATTGTTAATATTAAGTCCTTAATAAAAGCTGTTATTTAAAAGATTCTTAATATAAGAATTATTTTAATATTAAAATAAGGCTAGGTTGTTTCGGTCAACGGTTGAATGTTTAAAATAATTAATACAGAATATTGGTACTATATGGTTTACAATTAGATACAATTTGAACAAAGTAACTCTTTGTCATGTAATTTGATACATGCCGCAAAGAAAAATAAATTTTCTGTTCCATAGTGTTATGAGAGCACATTCCAATCAGATTCGTTCAAAAACAAAAAAAAAAAACCCAGCTAAATTACTAGTCTCAGTTCGTTATTGCGAGGCACAGACAGTATTTATATTCTTAATTTTATTTTTTTTACTGATGACTAATAACCGAATGTGGGATGTATCTTAGATGGAGTAAATAAAATATTCCTATGATTCACAATTAATCTACCTTGGCCGATCCTAAAATCTGGACATTTTTTTTTTTTTACCTTGATCTTATGGATACAATTATGAAATCAAAACAATGCATAATTTCTCTCTTTTCTCCTCTTTGCCTCCCTATGAAATTGAATCCTATAACCTTTGCTAGTTCTACCAACTCATGGTGTTGTTGCTTTCTTATCTCAGAGGCCAAGGATGCATGTAATTAGTATAAATCACTAGGCCCAGAAGCCTTGCTTAAGAAGCCTATTAAATTACGTAAAAAGAAAAAAAACTGAAATTCTGAAGTTTCTCATTTCGCTTGTTTCAAATTCAGACCGCGAAATAAAAGGATCAATTTCAGCCAAAAGGGGTATCTAGTGTTACCAAACCGCACCTACTTTTTCTCATTCTTTATTCTCATCTTTTATTAATTATTTCTTACATATTATTAATAAATTAATTGGTCGCTTGAATACAGGTTATTTCCTACCAACCCTATTATTTCACTTAACACCCTAAATACGTTCCCAAGCTTTGTGGATTCTTGTTGAAGTTATTATTTTTGATTCTTGATACAAAAAATTAATCTATCTAAGATCAGGGATAAAAAATTTTCTGTTGCTATAAAAATTCATATTTTAGGGTTTCTCGAAGTGGAAATATCGAATAGATACATGTTGTTGCCAAGAATATTACAGTTTAACCAAAGGTAACCTAGCAGTTATGCAATCGGGAAAGATCGGGCGGTTTCGGCTTTTCCCCTTGAATGTCTCTATTTTTCCTTTTAATTATTCATAAAATTCATTAATATTTTGTATTTATTAATTTTTTATATTTCTAATAATGAGAACTATTTATTTTTTTCAAATCAACAAAATCAAGGTAGTTTAGAATATGATTTTTTAAACACCGACTATGTTACGATACTTGGTTGTTTGAACTTAATGAACATCCGAAAACGATTTTCAGGATATTTTCTGACTATGTATTCCATATATAGGAAAATAAAAGTAAAAATTTATTTAGAGGTAGTTTAAGTTAATAAATCCAATTTAATATATATATATATATTCGAGGTTCCTGATAACTATTATTACTTTCTTTTTTCAGAAATTGAAAGTTCAGGGTTTTTATTAAATTAATTCTACAATATTTCTTTATACATTGTATATATTTTCTATCCTTTTAATTGCTTGATAGTTTGTTTGTTTTTGTTTAGTGGCGCCAAACTTCATTGGCCATCAACACCATTTATATTTTATTTAATTTTGCTAATATTCGTTAAATTGTATTCATTTTTTTATTTGATTATTTATTATTTTATTTATTTATTTTATTATTATTTTTTTTCCCTTCCGATCTAGTTATGTTTTTGTCAGTAAATTTTGTTATTTTAAAAACTGAAACACCAATTTTATTGCTTTATCATCGTCCCCAAGGGTTTTTTAGATATCTTGGTTTAGTCCTAAGCTATTGAGATGTGGTGTGAAATATGGGCATCGTTGGAAAATATGGCTTATTCTTAGATTGTTGTTGCAATACTGGCATGCTAGTATTTATTGCATGATTGTATTTACATGATTGTATTACATCATTGCATGATAGTATTTACGTCTCTTTTTTGTACCAATTAACTAATAAATCTTTTTTAGCATATTTTTAACGACTATACTATGACTTTTAATTAATATTTAAGTGTATACTTAATTTAGTTAAGTATTTTTTAATTAATATAAATTAGGACCCTAATGAAAAATAGTCTTGGTTTTCGTTTCAAGGAACAATATCAAGCTGTGCATTTTAAAATTAATCACTCCTGAATCAAACCAGTTATTCGATTTTTTTTATTATCAGATAACGTCTATAATCTGATGTGATTCATATAATTTGATGAACGAATTAAGACGTCAGTCCTTTAGATATAAATATACGTCAACTCGGGGTAATACATCTTTGCGTGCTTATCAACGCATTATTAGCAATTCAAATTTATCTGGAATATGGTCGTTGAGATTTATTACTTTCTGTACAGACTATACGTTGTACCACAGATCACAGTTATCTTTTTACATATGTTTTAAAAATACATTAGAAAGATTCTCTACTAACTCATACTACACCATGGGCGTACCTAGCGAAGGGCCTGGAAGTAAAACTTTTTTTTTATGAATTTTATTTTTTTTTCAAGCAATTAATTGTGGTAACTCATAAAGCACTGCTATAATTACATTTAATTTTCTTAAAATTCTGGTTTCATTCGCCTTTTCCGTGCTGAAATGTCTCAACTGACTTGCCCCCCTAGTTATGATACACCCTTGTACTACAGCACTATATATCATTCTATAGCACCATTACTCCTGCATACTATTTATTTTTTGAGAATTAAAGTATTAAATAGGAATAGAAAAACATTTTTTTTTGATACATGATCTATGGTACAAGAACACAATGTACTATAGTAAATGCCCTAATACATCTGGAATACAAGGAGTTCAATACTTTGTAAGGGGATCGATACTTTTCAAGTTATTTAATGCTTTGTAAGGGAGTATTTTATCTTGAACTACTGTTATACAAGGAGGTGGTTTGTTCATGACCACGCTCAATTGCCAGATTTTTCTCCAATAAAGGGTAACCACATAATAGAGGCTGAGTGTACCCCGGAGGGCTTCCAAGCTTACAGTTGTGACTCAATTGGGTACAGTAACAGAATCTATTATCTACCTCAGCCGGATTTGAACCCGAGTCTTTAGAGTTCATTGCACTGCTATATAAACTATATAATATTTGTTAAAAATAATATTTCCATACAAAAAGTTAGTGTTTCATTATAAAAAGAAAAAGTGTTGTACTAAAGTATTTTATACACGAAATATATGTATACCAACACACATACGAACACAAATATATATCAAAATATAAATAAATATATATATATATATATATAGACACTGTCTTTGGAAAATCATGACGGAAGAACAGGGAAGTTGGTGTTTGACAAGGTGTGGTGTGATGTGGTTGACAAAGGTTCTAAATGCATGGGATATTTATGTGTACGGTTGAAAAGGTTTTTTTTTGCCGTTTTTGGCCGATGGAGTTAGGGCATCGGTCTTAGCAACTTCGGAACTGCAGCGGCGCCGGTTCAAATCTGGCTTTGGGAATCGACCTTTATTTCGATCTGCCGATCCTATGGAATGAATTTTTGACCCTTCCATCATTTTTAGAATAGGTTGGTCATGTTTTGGTAATCCCTCATTTGTCAAGTGCCCAGACAGGGAGGGGGGTATTAAAAAAAGATTGAAGGGTGTTCTCTTTGACATAAATGTTTCTAAATGTTGAGCGCTAGTATAGGGATAGATGAATGAAGCCTTCGGTGTGAAGTCAGGACTTCGCTAAGGAGGCTGTCTTTCTCTGATGCTATTCTCTGGAATATGGATAGGATAATGCGAAAATGCTAAAAAGAACACGTAGGGACGATTCATTAATATCGTTTCACTAATTGCATTGCCGGAAGGTAAAGGCTTACGGAGAAACCAATGAAAACAAAGTATATGATTGTAAATAGAATTAAACATCAAGTAGATAACATAAGCGTAGGAAATCGGAGCTTAGCTGAAAGTTTCAAATACCTCCGAAACTCGATAACCTCCGAACCTCCGAACCTCCGTCAATGATCAGTTCAGAGAAGTCGACCGAAGAATCTTCAGCTTGTATAAAGCCTTCTTCTCCGTGACTAATGTCCTAATGCCAAAGATCTCACGAAAATAAAAAATTCGAATCTGCAAATCACTCATAAAAACCGTAACCCTAGAACTTTGGTAATGAGTCATAGCCTCTTACAATCATCGTTGAGAAAAGGGTTAAAGAATTTATAAAAGTACTTAGAGTTATAGTATGCCCAAAGTATGAGAAGGAATAAGATGTTTAGAAAAAAAAGAAGAACTAGGAAATAATATCAGAAAAGCATCAATAGATCGTGCTTTGTGATATATACCAAGAAGCCACGCAACAAGCTCTCTGTTCCTATCCATGAATACCTCAGTCATAGGGACTAAACCAAGAGCGAGGCCGCGACTCAGGTGGTGGAGGAGATAAAGAAGGGCGCGTTTTTCAGTAATGAACTTGAATAGGTAGAGGTGGCCAAAGATCTTCAAGGTCTATACAAAAAAAAAAAAAAATACACACTATATTTGAGTGTGTAGCTCATTGGTAAGGGATCGTGCTACGAACTCCAAGTACCCGGGTTCGAATCCGACTGTGGCAGATAATTATTTTCTGTTTCACTGTAGTCGTAATTCAGCCCTGTTCGGGAGCCCTCCTGGGTCCAACAAGTTTCATAAAGTGTAATAATCTGGCGGTTGAACATAAACTAACCACCTCCTTATAACCGTAGTTTATGACACAGTACCTCCTTACAAAGTATTGAACCCCTGACCTTTCGTGCGATGTAGTAGTACAGATCAGATGTGTTTTTCTTTTTTTTTTTCTTAATATATATTATATATGTATGTACACACATTTTTGATATAGCTCTTTTTGATTCGCTTCAAAACATTAAGAACTCGTGTTGCTCTGTCACGTTTGAAATGAAGTTATTAAAAGAACATTTGCTGAATCATAGGCATAATTATTCCAATGCAACGGATCTAAGAGCTCGAACAGAATGACTTAAGTAGTTGCCTTACCTATCAAAGTCTCTAGTTCGATTTATTCATTGTGTCTATTTAAATTTTTATTTCTTAGTTTGTAATGTGAATAATTTTTGTTTAGAATATATGCGTATATTTATTCATCTTTGTTTAATTGTTATTATCTTCATTTCTTAGCCAATATGTTTATTATTAGTTACATTTATGAACTCGTTTAATCTTAGGTTTTCGAATAGAAGGTTTTCTAGAACGAAGATTTAGTGGGTAAACTTCAATTTAGTATTTAACTAATATTCATTGCAATAATTGGCCAAAAATAATCACAGCCAAGGTTACCGAAGCTACCATTATAGTGATAACTATAACTTTTTTTTTTAACTATTAAGTTATTCGTTTAAAGGTTCCCAAAGTAGATTTTTTTTAAAGCTCAGTCTGTTATCAACGCCCACTAGTACCTCTCCTTGGCATAAAATACAGAACCAATTTTAATTATAAAATCCAGGGTTATATAATAATGAGCTCAGATTGGAATGAAAAGAATTTCCGTTGAAAATTTTCCATGGCGAAGTTATACTCAGTCATAGTCCAATACATTATGACAAAAAATTGGAATAAACAAAAACTTCAGGGGATTTTGCTCTGTTTTTCCGTTCAAATATAAATACATATTTTTCTTCTCAAACAACCAAATTCAATTAAAGTAATATAAATACAAATAAACGTTATTAAATTAAACACTAATACTTACTAAATATTATTTACAAGATAATTATATATTATGGCGTTAACATTCCCATTCTCATACTGAACTTGAATGTTTAGGGTATTAGTACCTTGGAATATCTTAACTCGGGTCTTGCTAGTTCATACCAATAGGCTCTTGCACAAGCTAGGAAACTGCAATTAAAAAACAAATTCCGTTCACATAAAAGACATGCATAAGTTTTACTAAGCATACAATGCAAAAGCCATGTGAATATAATTCAAAGTTTACTATTCCAGAAATTCAAGGCTGATGAGTATATCTAAGAAAAATAAATTAAATATGCCGCTTACTAATTAAAACCTTGAGCGTTTCACGTACATGCGTTTTCTTGTTTACATTAATACCAGTATTAATTGATTTTATTCTGTTTTTTTTTCAATAATCTCATTAAATATAAATACTATTGCTGACGCTAAGATTATGCAGAACTTTATTGCGTAATGTGGTATTTTTTTTTTTTTTTTGATTTTGGCTCAGAAAGGACAGGAAACTGCACGTCGATTTCGACTATTACAGCACTTACTAGACAAACGGTCTAAACTTCCAACACATTACAAAAAACTGATCTACAAGACTGTAATAAGGACAATATGGACATACGGAGTTGAGCTTTGGGGCTCCACTAAACCTTCGAATTCCTCTCGTATTCAATCCTTACAATCCAAAATCCCAGATGTAAATAGCAATAAATAAATAAAAAATTGTTTTTTTTATCTGAAATTAAAATAGAAGATACAAGGACGATTTTTAGAATTTAACATTTTTTTTTTCCTTTAGAATCTATGTAAATACTAATAACCATAGTTCCGCTTCGTCATCGGAGGGCGTAATATGGATAGATAATGGTTATTAATCAGCATTCCTAGAAACCTTAAATTTCAAATTAAAAATTATTTTACATACTAAGTACATAGGTATGATTTAGAAGAAACAAATTCGGAAAAGTTTTCAATATCTCACTTAGTCTATCCCTTTTACAGATGTTTGTTTCCAAAACAATATCCTTGAAAAATATATTTTCGATATCGTTATTAACTGTTTTCATTATATCAATTAAACAAATTAAAAATCGTTCTTTCTTTTCAGGGCAGAAATTCCGTTCTCTTAATATTTTATTTTATTCTTTTCAAAACACTCATTGATTAAAACTTAATTATAAAATTGTATCTACTTTTCAATAATTTTAAAAGCAATGATTTTAGCGAATGATTGTGAGTTGTTGTTCATGGTTTAAACAATACAATGCGTACATTTTATTTGAAAATCTTTCGTAATTCAAAGGAGGAAGTACAGTTTCCTATCTTCTTCTTCTTCTTTTTTTTCTTTCACAATACTCTCTTGATTAAAACGTAATAGTAAAATTATCTCACCCTTTCCAGATTTTAAAGATAAACTGATTGGGTCAGAAATTGTTCAGTTATTATGATGTAAACAACTGGGTACAAAGATCGCCGACTGATAAGAATCGAAGAGTAATATAGGAGTATATATACTTTAGTTGCCTTCTTGTTGTGTGCTGCATTTTTAGCGATTTCTTTTTTGAATATGCCGATTGATCCCTTGTTCGTACAAGAGCTGTTGGAAAATTTCGCGATGTTATAAAAGTTCAGCTCTGATTCTTATGCAATGGGATTTTTTGCGGGTGGTTTAAAATCGATCAAAAATAATTTGTTTTTATGAAGTAAGCCATACTGATTAACATATTTAAATTTGATTTCAAAAGTAAAACAACGTTTTTTGTTCCATTTATCTTTTTATTGCTCAAAATTACATGTTTTGCCGTAATTAAGATATAAGTAGGTTATTTCGAAAATGCACGTATAAATAGAAAAAATAATTAAGTATTACCCAGCTGTTCAGAACAAACTAAATTTCGGTGAAATTCTCAAAATCTTTTAAATTTCTTAAAACTCGGTAAGGAACAACTGCAATTCAAGGTTGTTTAAAAAAAAAATTCCTTTATCGCTAGCTAAGATCCTTTTCCTAGCTAAAAACGTAATGTACAACAGGCTGACGGCAGTTTTAGATTTCCTTCTCACTCTCTCACTTTATTTATTTAGAATATAGTACAATTTATATATTTGTATATCCACTATCTCAATCGCCTTATACAACAAAAAGGTTTTACCCTAAATAAAAAAATACATAAAATAAAAGATATTTTAATATATTTTTAAAAATAAAAAATACCAAATATATGTTGTATAAATTAATTTTACGGATATTTTTATTTCTAGAATTTTAAAATAAACTTAAAAATTATATGGTTATGTAATTAATTCCATTAAGATTTTATGAAAACGAAATATATTTTTTATAAATAAAAAACAAAAATTAGGCGTTTTGTTAGTAATTTATTTTATATTGTTCATTTTTCATATTTCTAGTATTTTTTATATACGAGTAAAGAGTTTAAATGCAAAAATCACATTTTCCAGTTGAGCAAATTTTATTGTAAAACTGAAAAAATATAGGTTTCAATAAAACAAAGTTTTTAAACTAATACTACAGTTTAAAAAAAAAATGAATAGTTTGAATATATTAAATTTAAATGTTTTCATGTTTATTATCGAACATAAAGTGGATTTTCCGATTTTTGGGGTTGAGTCATTAATAGTTTCTTGATCAATTTGACATATTTCATATTTTTAGTATTAAAAACAAATTATCTGTTTGGGTATTACCAGTATTATTAATTCATCAACGTCCGTCTATTTTATTTTTCAAAAAAAAAATATATATCCAAGGAAAAATAAGAACTTTGTATATTACGTAAAAAGAATTCCATAAATTATTAAAAATAAATTTCTTTGAGCTTTTTATTTTACCATCCTACCCAATTTTACTATAAAAAAAATTATGTTATAAATTAAATTAAACGCAATGTTTTACATATAACATTAGCATGTGGCTGGATTTTTTTTTTCTTTTTTGTTGCACGTTTCAGTATTTTTATTACAGGTTTCATATTATTTTTTCTGGAAGAAATCCGGATTCTAATCATAAGCTAACACGTTTCTTACGTCATCGTCTTAATTTTTTTATTTAAAGGATAATATTTGTAGAGTGATACCGATTCTACTAACAATTATCACATGGACTGAGAGATATCGCGTAGATAAAATGAATTTTAAATGAAATGAAATAGATTTAAAGTAATTTTTTTTTAAATACTTTTTATTTATTGATAGATATTACAATCTGTCACACAGTTGTGGGCAATAGGTAATAGAGGTGAATGATCTCATACATACTAAAATAAAATAAATAAATGAATGAAAAAAAACTCTCTTAAAATTTATACATAGTGAAGAATAAACAAAATAAACATAATCAAACTATTTGTATGAAAAATAAATAAATAAAATAACATAATGATAAAATAATATAGTCTCTTGGCAGAGTAAAATTAAATTTAATAAGGTTATTGAGTATAATAAATACAAAAATAAGGAAGCTAGATATCTATATATCCAAACTACTCTTAAGTATTGTACACCTTTTATTGGAAAATTTGCCTAAACGTTTTATAGAATTTTTTTGAATAAAAAAAAATAATAATTTTAATCTGGAACATCTAGTCTCCTGGGAATAATTATAATGAAAATTTGATAGCCAATTGTTTGGCATAAAATGGTTTAAGTACTAAGTAATAGCACAATCAATATTATCAAAATAATAATATAAAAATAAAATTCAAAAATAAAAACAAAAGTGCTAAAGTTTTAGACTTAATACTCAAAATATGAAGTATATACTAAAAATAGTTGAAAATTCGAAATTTAAATAAATTAGTAAATAAAGTAAATTAAAATATAATATAGATAATACGGTTACCCCAAATTAACCCCTAGGACTGGGTTACAATCTATGGAATAGAGAACGATCGGTTAGCCTTCTTTGTTAGTTAAGTAAATACAAAATCAACAACAATTCTGTTTGTATTTTACTGTGAAAACAAACTTAGGAATTTCTTTATTCATACTAAGTAAAATTATTAATCATATTCGTTTTTTAATAAAAACAGTAAAATTACTTTGGCCTTGAATTTTTGAGAATACGAAAGATGCTGTGTACCAGCGGACATAGATTCGGGAACCTCCACACACCTACGTTTTTTGGCCTTACAAGCATCACACTTGTAATATTGATATGTTGAAATAAACACTTTATTCGTTGGCCTAATCTTTGCATTTATGACATTAGCAGATCATCTTCAAATGTTTCTTCACTAATGATATATTCGGTCTCTCGTTTTTCTAAGGAAAGTCTTTTTATTTTTCTTTATTTTTAACAACTTATTATTTCCTTTACCTTCACTTTTCTTTCTCTGATCATTTTTATCACCTTTAATTTTCTGTTTTTCATATAACTCCTTTTTATATGGCGAGGATGTTAATCGTAAATTTAATAATAAATAAATTAAATTAAAGTCTGTACCACTACACCCCACGAAGGGTCAGGGGCTCAGTACTTTTTAAGAAGTATTGTTACTAGACCAACGGATGTGCGAGGAAGTGATCTGGTTAGTTAGTAACACGCTCGACCGCCAGATTTTTACTCAATTAAGTCTACCCAATTTATGAGGCTGGATGGATCCCAGAAGGGCTCCAGAACCCACAGGGCTGACTCAGGGCTACAATAATAAAAGATTAATAAACCCCTAGAAAATTTTTTGACAGGAATAAAACGCACAATAACGTGTTATTCAATCGGCACCCACACCGTAGTTGCTTTGTATTTGTTCACACTTAAGGGGGGAGTATTCGACACAAAATTTTATTTACGTAGACTGTTCAGTAACTTCGGTGACCGAGGCTATCCGACCTTCCCTTACGTCACCTTCTGGATAAAAAACTTTTTTTTTCAGTAGTGACACTATCAAAGCAAAGCAGCGTTATATTGAACCAAACCCACAAAATCACCGTTGTTTAAACTCTCTTTAGCTCAGGAAAATTTCCTGATTCAGCTTGCCTTTCTTCTCTTCCCCAATCGCTAGTGTCTTTTTGACTTGATTTAAAATTCTATACTCTTTTTTTTTTTTATCTATAACAAAACATACTGGATCTAAATTGCCATTTCATCCCAGAAAGAAACTTATTTTTATTTTATTCATTTAAAAATTACATCCAAAATGGTCTGATCTGATGACACCATCTATCGGTCGGTGCAGCAGTAGCACATAAAAATGATAGAGATAAGTGAAATGTAAATATTACAGTTTAGACTATTAGGGCGTTGTGGAGGCTATACAGTTTTTAAGCTAGATAAGTACAATATGAATTGATCTCAAGTGATACAATCAATAATTTAATGAAAAACTACTAAAATGAGCATAAAGTAAAAAATATTAATTATTAAAAAAAATTAAATTAAAAATAATAATAATAAAAATAACTCAATTTTGAAGTGAATAATAAAGCTGCAAATTTCCAGTTAGTGAATTAATATAATAATGAGAATAAAACAGGATGATACAGAATATGATAAAAATAAGGATATAATAATATCTATTATTAAGCACACACTTACATTGCTAATCCTAATTGTGATATAATAAATAACTTATGTGGAGTTAAGAAAAAATACAGGCTGATGTGGGTCTTTTGTGTATCAAAATCATTTATGGGGAATCATAGAAGTAAGATGAACCCAGTTAAATATTTATTTATTTTTAATTTTTTTTGGTGGTTGATTTATTTATTAATTGTTCTAGTAAGCGATTGAACTGATATGGTACCATATAGTTTGAAGTACGTTTGCCAAATACATTGTTATAGAGTGGTTCGATAAATTAAATTTATTTTCTAACATTTTTTGATTATTTACTTTCTAAATAAATTACTATACATAAATTTTCAGATAATTCTGTAAAAATAAAATAGTTTAGGTGCTTATGTACCAACGATTTCAAGATTTTCTGTTTTGTTATTGTTCTTAATGTTCAATTTTGTAGATTTGCTAATTTTGATAAACTATTATCAGCACTATAACATTCGATCCCATATCTTACTATAGATTCAAATAATGCTTTGTACATTATTAAAGCTTCACCGTTATGTACAAATTGGAGGTAATAAATTTTATTTGAGCATACTTTTAATCTCTTTAAAACATTTACTATGTGTGGTTCCCAACAAAAAGCATTATCCATATTAACACCTAGATATTTATATTTTTCTACAACATTTAGTATTTTACAGCAACTAGCTCGATTGATAAATAAATGAACTGATTACTTTTGTTTATAATAAAATTAAGCATTGAAAATTTTAAAACTTTGATGTTTTAGGTTGGGGACTCCTGTCTCCAATCCATTAGCTAGCAGCAACAATAAATATTCCAATCCAAGATTCCTAGGATTGGAATGTTTGTTATCACTTTTGTGAAAATCGTTTTGCTCTACCATTGATAGGTGCCGTTGTATATTTGCACGAACGTTTTTATTGGTTCTAGTTTCGGTCTTGGCTAAACGGACTGCTCTAGTGTGTGGAAACATTTTTGGATTTGATACGCACTATTATGAAGGTTTATCCTAGGATCAAAAACTTGTTCTAGCTTGAATGTGAAGGTTAAGGATTATTTAACGTCCTCAAAGACTGCTGATTTATTCGATATCTATGGATAGTTTGGCCATCTCTAGCGGTTTCTGATTAATCTTTCTTCTCTTATGTTTTTTTATACTTATCCTACATTATGAATATTTTACATGATGTGTATGTTTCCGAGATATCTTGCTTGGATGAACCTATGTTGCATTTTCCTTATGTCTTTGTGCGTGGTCTTGGTGATCTAATGAATATTAAGTAGGTCGGGTTACCGTTAGTCAGCTCATTGAATTCACAGTTGAATATTATTATAATATTAATGTGTGAAGTAGCAAAAAAAAAAAAAAAAAAGTAAACATTTCTAATTATGATTTTTATTTAAACTTCACACAGCATTTTTGTCATAGTTAAACTATTATTTTTAAAAAATTGTTTGTTTTACGTCATTTACGATTATTTACGAGTTTTACGATTATAACCAGACATTGAAGATTCTCTGATTTTTTTTTTGTACACATACTAGTCATTTCTTTGCCTTATCAGCTAATAAATTCAAACTCTGATGGGATTCGAACTACCGAAATTTTCAACGTTTATGAAGCTCTGAAATAATCCCCAAAAAATATTTTAAAATTTCGTTTCCATAAAATGTTAGTACGATAGAATGGATTTTATGCTTATAAATTATTACGTCGACTTATAAATCTAGGGAGCTTAGAAGTTTTTAATTACCAAACATTTTTGCGTACAAATTTTAATGTAATGGCAAATGGGATAAGGTTCTGATCCGAGTTCGCTGTAGAATTTCCCCTAATAAAAGAATAGGAAATAGGAAATATACTAAAAGAGATATTTCCCTCAATAAAATTTCATTTCCAAATCTTGAAATAATAAGATGATCAACAAACGCTAGAATCCAAGAAGTTTCACTTCTTGCGCAAGAGTATCATACATATATTTAAAAAAAGTAAAAAGTCAAATCTTGTAGGTAGAATAAAACCAAATGAACTTTTCTAACTTATAGGAATCTAACTTATTGAAGAATACCTCACTTTACCGAGAAGAATTTCTAGATCAAAATATTAAATAGTGATAAGAGTTGATAAGTGTAATCCTTCACCTTTATCACTGCAAATTCTATTAGTAATTATTTTCATTATGATAAAATTTATATTAAACTTATGGTTTATTTTTGCCCATAATTAGAGAAATTATCGTTTTTAGGTATAAGCAAGAATACATTCTTTGTGTGTAACCGTGTACGGTAGTGTTTTCAAACTTCCTGATATTTTTTCTGATAAGATTTGAATTTCAGATTCATTCCATTTTTCTTTTGTAGTAAAAAAAATAAATAAATAAAAAGAGGCAATCAAACTATACTTTAAAAATATAAGAACCGATTCGGTATATTTTTGGTTTGAAAGTTATCTACTTCAGATCACTATAGCTCAAAGACTCAAACGTCTTTGTTACAAAAACACAACGAAAACCCGTCAGTTAGTTTGTTATATTTTTTGTAATGTGGAATGCTTATAGTACAGGGAAGTAATTTGTTTGAATGTGTGGTTATTTGAGGGATAAAAAGTTCACCAAAAATATAGTTCAATCTCATAAGAGTTTGTAGAGAATTTTCTGACTTTTGTCTCATAAAAGTTGGGGAAGCTGGTGAAAATTCATTACATGAGATTACATTACACCGAATATATATATACCACCATTTTACTGTTGCTACAACAGACCTTTTATTTAAACTTTTTCATCATTCTCCTTAACCTTCTACGACTTTTTTTTTTTATCACGTCTCGGCCACTAAGAACCACGTGAATATCAATGGCTTCTTTGGGAGTCTAGATTTTCTTTCTTCCCATCGCAGTTTCATGATCCTCGACTGCCTTTCTTTTCTTTCTTTGGAGAACTTCGTACCCCTTTTAATTCCTCTTCCAATATTGGTGAGATTTTTCAACGTTTTATTATACGTATATCTATCTAGACAGTCGATATCTGAAATTTTAAGTCTCCTTAATTCCTCTTTCTGTTTTCTATTTTTTTTCTCCAGAATTCCTTCATGATTTTATCCAGGACTATGTTGAAAGGTATTGGAGACAAGCCGTTGTCTTAGCCCGGTTTTCCTATCCATCGTAGGCCTTTTTAAAGTCAACAAAGGAAATATAATGATTTTTCCTTCTGGTAGTGTAGTATTTTATGAGCAGTTTATGGCTTTGAATTTGCTTCTGAAAGGACCTTCCTTTTCTAAAGCCCCCTTGTACTCTCCTATTTTGTGATCTATTTGTAATTCCAGTCTATTCAGCAGGACTTTGGAGAAGATCTTATACGTAACTGATAGTAGTGAAATTCCTCTACAGTTATTAACATTGGTTTTGGGACCCTTTTTATGTAAAGTATGTATTAAGGCTGTTTTCCATTCTTCTGGTATTTCTTCTTTCTCCGAAACGTTCATAAGGATTTCCATGAATTTCTTTCCGAAGTCGAAACTACCACATTTCTGCCAGGACGCCATCTTTGGGTTCCGTCTTTTCTCTGCATTACCAGCCTGAGGGGAGGAGTCGTACCCATTAATTTTTCCCTTGAATGCCTTGTAAAAGAGTTCTTTTTTGACCTTTGCTGATTACGTTTACACTGACCACCTTGTGAGACTTCATTATTTAGACTCAGAGGTCCTCTAAACATCTATTCCCGTCGAAAGCACGAATTCGATTTTTTTTACGAACACAATAATACATATTCTGTATATAAGTTAGTGAAAATGAAAAGATCGAATTGAATTTCTCTGAGATCTGAGATTTGGCTTTTTTTTGTGAAAAAAAAAACATAGTGTACAAAACGTTCTGAAGACAAAAAGAAAAATTGGTAACATCTAAATAAATTCATGGTCTCATTTATTGTGTTAAGTCAATTTAGGTTTTTACAGTGTTAATTTTTATTGATTGTAAAAGGATAGGGTAGAAAAAAAAATACTTATATGGTGTGAATATGTTGTGTATATATGCCCGATCTTGGATTGATCGGTATGTTTTTTTTATAACAACACAATGTATTTGGGGAGCTTGACTAAATAAATGATTGATAGTGAATTAATTGGTATTGTATGGATAATACAGTCACACTTTTAAAGCAATATTTGATGAAATCTCACCTGAAAAGAGATTAAAGGACAGAATTTCTCTCAATTTGCATAAAGTACTACTACCACGGGTTTGGATGGCATAAAGGTGAGAGAATATTGCTGACAAGAGGGGTGAAGAAGGGTTATGCCTTTGGAAGTTTCTTAGAAAGGAAATGGGTGGGAAAGACGCGATAATTAGGCCTTTGTTGTGATGAAGAGTGCTAAGTGGTGGGACTTGGCTGATTATTCCGAATCGCGTAGTTACACTTTTTACTATTGTGTTTTTAATCAAACAGTTTTTTATAAGGAGGCATAACCATAAGTTAATTAACACTTGCTTCTAGTCAAAGCAAATTTTAAGCTATTTTTATTGGCTTGAATTTCGGGGAATTAATTATTTTTGAGAATATTTTGAGTAACATTTCCTGGGAACATTTCTTCAAGTTTAAGTTACCGATAATTTTACATTACTTGCCTAATAGAATCAATATCAATTTTGAGAACTTTCATAAGTCCTGTATTTCAAAATGGTGAATTCAATTATATTCCAAACTTCATACAAAGATTTCAAAAGGAGATATTACTGAAAATCACTTGTAAAATATTTTTTTGAAAGTAAAAAAATAAATAAATATTCCAAAATAAATCACTTAGTAAAATAAAAGAAAATTTGAACTCTGAATGTTTTGCAAGTGGCGAATTTACTTTTAAAATACATAAAATTTTATCCCTCCTTATACTGGTTTATAAAGATTTCTATAAGCTTTAAGAGATAATGCAAAAACCAGGATAAGGAAATGTTTGCTCGAGGGTTTGGGTCTCTCATTATCGTCTTATGGAATATGTTTTATGATTGAAAAATAAAAGCAAATATATATTGCAAGATTACCAAATTTAATTTAGCTATTTTATAAAAATACTCATTGAGGAGGTTATCTTTAAAATTTAAATAAAAAATATAGAACAGAACGTTTTTCCTTTAGTAAAAAACAAAGAAAAAATAAATATATATGAGGAGAAAATAGTTGGGCGTGCGGTCAGAGAATAACTCAAATAAGTTTAAAACAAACTTATTAAGAGTGGCAACGTTTCTTAATGGCAACTATGAACAAAAAACAAGATAACAACCAATGAATAAAAGGATATATAGAATGATTAAGGTAAGTAATCGTACAGAATCAATATAGATACAAATAAAGTAATAAAAGAAGTGGGGAATAAAACGTATTTACCTATGTATACGTTTTATTTCCGACTTCTTTCCTTACTTCATTTGTATTTATTTTTATTCTGTACAATTATTTACTTTAATCATTCTATGTATCCTTTTATTCATTGGTTCTTATCTTGTTTTTTGTTCATATCCCTGATGAAGGCTAGAAATTCTGGTCGACACTGAAGGATAAGTTAATTTGATAAGTTGAAGAAAACCTATGAGACGACTTAAATAAAAAAATTAATTTTTTTTTTTAAATATATCGACGGAGAGTCAGCCAAATACCAGAATCTACAAGCAAAAATGGTTTCGAGAAAATTGTTTTTGAAAAATAGCTTTTTTATTTATTTATTGTTTTCCTTTTTGGACACTTAGGTCTGTAAATTGCGTAGAACATCCAAAATACTTTATGCAATTGTAGAAGCAAAATTTTGTATTTAATATTTCTTATAAAGAAATGATTATATAACTAACTTTAATAAATCAAATTGGAAGAATGTATTTTTTGTTTTTGCATATGGCGACGATAATTTATTTTTTTAAATGAAACTTCTTTATTGACGTACTAAAAATCAAGAAAAAAAAAATTATGCAGGATTAAATTTATTTCGTGACGTGGGATGAAATGAAACGGAAGTGGAGGGAGGAAGGGCAACGCTGTTAGATTTTAACAGGAAATGTTTTATATTTTAACATGAGAGTCGGAGCTTTACAATCCTGGTAGTTAAGTTTATCTTAAGTTGTGCAGTGCGTGATTTAGTGAGCTCCTGTTTACTTATTCTTTCCTACTACAATTTAAAAAAAAATTCATGGCAGAATTGGCTTGGGAAATGGCTGTTCTATTCTAATTATTATTACTATTGTGGAAATTAATATTTTTATTATTAATGAAATGTTAATTCAATATTTCATTTCCAATAGTTTCACACCTGTCGCCCAGACCGGAGGATGCCATAGTTATTTTTTAACTTTAAATTATTTATTTTAAACTCAAGATTATTTGAAGACTAAACCCCACAGGACGGCGAGTACTTCAGATAAGATGAAAAAGGTTTTCTTAATTCTTTAATTGAAGGACCATTATCTCATATTAAGGTAGCACTGTTTAAATTAGAAAGGCACTGGCCGAGAACTATTAATCAGTTAATGTAATTTATCCTCAAATTATTTAATGATTTCGAACGATCAGTGTTGGCCGGAACGTCAATTCCAGTCAAGGGCAGACGCCTGCCTACTGGTATTATTATTTATGTAGTTCTCTGCGATAGGTTAGTTTTAAATATATGCATATATTATTATATTTAAATAAATTAGGAACATAATTTTAAATTTACGATTTGGTAGATATAATTAAATCGAATACGAATCATAATATTGGGTAAATAACAAAGATTGTTGATCAAACAGCTAATATTGAATCCTCTTAAGCCAATATTTATCTTCTCCAAATATATCTGCTCCTCTACATTTCTGAATACACTGAATACATGATCTAGTACATAATCCTATTATCATTGTTATTTTATTATTAGGTGTAAAACTGAATAATTTTATTTATCATTGATTATTTTAACTTTATATTCCTTAAATTTCGGATTCCGATGTTAGCCACATTTTCTTCGGATTTCAGTACATTTTTGTTTTTTAAAAACCTCTCTCTGTGCTTATGAAGATATAATTGTTTTCTTTGAGACGATATTTAAGTAGTGTCATCCTATAATAAATTTTCTAATTAACTTATTTTATTCTGTAAAATTGACCATACCTGACAAAGTCTTCCGTATTATGTATAAAATGTTCAAAAATGATTATTAGTGTTAATGGGGCATCTTGTGTAAAATATGAACCGTTAAATGTCGAGAAAAGGTTTTTGTTTGAAGAAGAGATACGAACATGTTTGTCTTGAGCTTAAAAAAAAAAATCTTCATTTGGAAGAATTTTAAGCACAATCGGTCTCTGCCTAGTTCCTATTGAAATAAATTTTAAAATTTTTCTCAACAAAACATTAATGATCTTAATTAAGAATTAATCAACTTGTGATAGCGAAAAAATATTTATGTATTTTAATAAATTCTGCGTTCTCTAAACATCATAATTTGGAGAAACTAATTTTATATGTATTAAACAAAATATTTAAAAAGGTTAAACAGAGTTTTTTTTATTTTATTTTTTTTATTTTATTTATTTTTTTATTTTTTTATTATTTATTTATTTTATTTTTTTATTATTTTTTTTTATTTTAGTATGTATGAGATCATTCAGCACTATTACCTATTTCCCACAACTGTATGGCAGATTGTAATATCTATCAATAAATAAATCTATCAATCTAAAAAAAAAAAAAAATTTCTCTATAATTAGTGTAGAACAAAGGGGTGGTTGAAAATGTGAGACCTTTTCTGTCAGTGAACATGCATATATTTTCTTAATTCAAATATTAATTCCCTGAAGGGGCAACTGGAGTTAATGTGTTAGTTTCGTAATAATTTTGCTCATATTATTTAAGAACAGAACTTAGGTGGTCTTACAGATTATATTGGCTTATCTGAGTTACTATGTTGAAATCAGAAAATGAGAACTCCTAACCCGACTTCAAAAAAGAACCGAGAATATCGGATACATAAATCCGACCATTTTGATTATAATTGTAATGTTTATATCAATTCATAAAAGACAAAAATTAGAAATAATTCATGAAAATATTTTGTCTTTATATTTTTCTTATTTATGTGTAACAAATACTTGAGCAATATAAATAAATATTACTATAAAAAAGGTTAAATGTTTTTTTAAAAAATAAAAATATATAATAGAGTTTAGAAAGAAAAAATAAGAACTAAAAACAACTGAAATCGGTCAGAAATGTTTCACAAAAAAATATTGAAAACTGAAAAATAACCTCTTTTTGTAATCTAATTATGAAAATGAAAATCTGGATTGCTATAACCCATGACTGGTCTGAGGTTCAGTACATTTTTAAGGAAGTGCTCTTTTTTGAATAACGGTTATACTAGGAGGTAATTTGTGTATAATCATACTCAACCGCCAGATTTTTCCCCTGTGAGAGGATCCACTTTGGACCCCAGAGGACTCCCGAATAGAATAAATAATTACCTGCTTCAGCTGGATTCGAATCCGGATCATTGGAGTAGGTAGCACAGCGCCTTACACACAAACCACCCCGATTTTCGGTATTCTAATTACAGGGCTTGTAATTGTCGTAACTTGTCTCGGGGCTTAAATAGTGGCTTTTATTTATTCGCTGTCTACAATAACAAATTTATGATAAAATGTAAAAATAACCCTAAAACGGCTTGAAACAATTTTTTAAGCTATATTGGTTCGCGAAGAGTCACTCTTTACCTTTATTACCATGGAATATACGCCAAGTTCGATTTATCATATTCTATTGCTTGAACATATGGAAGACTAGTGCTACAAGACTATATATAGTCTATATATATATATATATGGTGATTAAATTAAAACAAGTCAAAATAAAAAGAAAGGTCTAATCAGTTTTATTGAGTCCAGTAAAACTAAGAATGATTCAAATATTTACGTGGTTAACAGATGTTGCTACAGTGGACAAATTATAATCATTATTTTATTCGGTTTTGTGTTAATACGAATGAAAAAGTATCTGTATCTGTTTTTAATGAATTTATTAATGCATTAAATTCAATTATTGCAAAATTAAATTGTATAATAATTTAATTGTGAGCGCTGTTTAAATTAATTATACAGCATTCATAGTGTTGTATTAAAGAAGTTTCCATGAGTCTGCTAAAGGTAAATGGTAACTGGTAGGGAACGAGATTGAATGAGAACCGGTATAAGTAATAGTTGACTGTTGGGTTAAGTTGGAACAAAATAGGAACGGAACGGAAAAAAATACCGGTATACAGGAAACCTGGGCGGCAGTAACGGTATTTCAAAAACCTAAGAACAACCTATCCTTATTATGTAGAAATGTTTAATGGTGGCTCCTCTCATTTAGTATATGTGAAGTAAGTTTGACTTTGAGTGCCCGAAGTATAAAATAATTTTTTTAGGTTACTTCAAAATGAATTTTGTTGGCTTTTCACTGTTCTTAAGAACGTCCCTCATTTGGGCAGGTTTATTACCTGTTACATAAAACCCGCTGATAAGGTGTTCTTATTAAGATATTGTTACAAATCTGAAATTCCTTAATGATGTTATGTATTCCGGTCCATTACACTAGAAACTCTCTTACCCATATCTTAGATTGTATTTACTCCTCTGCCTGAATAATATGTATAACCTTTTGGAGAAGTTTGTCGGGGGGTGCGGTCAGCAAAGAACAACATAAATAAACAAAACCATATTTATTTATTTTATCCCGACGTTTCGACCTGAGTTTCAGGTCTTCATCAGGGGTTGTGGCGTAGAAGGCAGGATTGTAACTAAAGTTACAATATGTATAATCATTGATTCTTAATCCATTTTCCGTAGGACTAACCAAACCTTTTTTATATAATTTATCTATAATATTTACAACTGTATTAAAATATATACAACTAATAAATTTGTTATTTGTTATAAAATGGCATAAAACAAATATGTGGAGAATCTACCCATTGATAGAACTCCAATAACGTTTCCAGAGGAGAACATCTCGTGGCCACCTTCTTTTCAGACGTCTAGAAGGATAACCAGATAATGAAGGAGAAACAAATGGGTTTAGGTGGTCGAGAAGCTTATCATAGTATTGGTATCTGATTCTGGCCGATTCGGCAACATATGGAACATTTTTTTATTCCTGATGAATGACCTGATTTGTGACAAAGTAAGGAGCATTAAGGATTTTAAGAATGATTTCGGACTTTAAGAATTGGATACGAGAGGAATTCGATGGTTTAGTGGAACCCCAAATGGTACAAAAGCCCAAGGGGGGAAAACAGGCAGTTATTTCAACCCAATTTTTGATTACTTAATTAAAATCCAGGTATAATTACTAGTCAAAATAGATGAGTCACCCAAGAATAGGTAGGGATAATAAAAAATGGCGACTGTTTCATAACCTTAAAATTGATTAATTTTTTATTCGGAGCTCTATATCTTTACAACTACCAACGAAAATAGAAAATCTAAGAGAGCATCATTTAAAGTAGAGTAAATTTGCTAAAATATAAGCCTTAATAGAGCTATTTACGTTTGATAGTTCTCGAGATATAAGCTTTTTAAAAAGCAACATTTCATAAAAATGTTGAGTGGGTCGTACTGAAATATCAGTAGTTAGTTAATTTATTTTGAGAAATCTATATCTCAGGAACTATGTGACGTACAGATGTCTATTACCATTCAAATTAAAGCTAGTTTAATGGACTATAAAGACTAGACAGATGACTATTAGCACTCAAATTAAAGCCAGTTTAATGGACTATAAAGACGTTTATGACCTTTATCTTCGTAGGAATAGTAGTTTTCATGATATTTGCTAAAATAAATTGATTTATAGTTGTTCGGACAATAAATTTGGTATATGAAAAACTTTATTTCAAAATGCATTGGATGTACTAATGTCTGCCAGCGCTCAAATTAAAGCTAGTTAAATTTACTACAAAATAGTTAATTATGTTTATCTTTGTAGGAGTAGTAGTTTTTATGATATTTGACAAAATAAACTCAGAAAATGTTAATTTGTAGTTGTTCGTATAGAATGTTGGATTTTTGAAAAAATATATCTCTAGATCCATAAGACGCACATTTGCTTTTTAAAAGGCAATATCTCGAGAACTATTGGACATAAATAGCTCTATTAGGGCTAATATCTCAGCAAATTTACTGTTCTTTAAATGATGTTCTTTTAGATTTTCTATTGTTGTTGGTAGTTTTTAAGATATAGAACTCCGAATGAAAAATTAATGTTTTTTTTAAAGGTTTTGAAACAGCCGCCATTTTTTATTCCCCCAACCTATACTTGGCAGACTCATCAGTTTTGATTAGTAATTACACATAGTTTTCATTAAAGTAATCAAAAATTGGGGTGAGATAACTGTCTTTTTTTCTTCCCGGTTCCTGTACTAAAAGCTCAACTCCGTACGCCCAGATAGGCCTTATACAGTCCCGTAAATCAATCTTTTGTAATGGATTAGAAGTTTAGACCGTTTGTCTAGTAAGTGCTATAATAGCCTGATGTTGAATTTGTCACAGTTTTAGCTTCATTCTTCAAGGATGATGATGTGGAATTGGAGGGTTTTGGATATAATAGAAGGGACATTATAAACTGGCAATAGACATGTGTCATCGGCATAAGTAGTGAGGATAGTCAAACTTAGTATTAGAGTTTTATTTTATATACTCATATTAGTGTATGATATTTATGCAAAAACTCATAGACACGGATACAAATCGTAGTGTTTTAGTAATTATACGTCTGATTTCTCCACTAATTAATAAATAATTAATTCACATAATTCAATTGATACTGCTGAAAAACCTCTCACTCGATTGGCAGTGACCGATATATAGCGTTTCCTGACTCTGATACGTATAAGTTTTTATAGCGCCAATCCATATCTACAATTGCTGATCGCGTTTCAACAAGTAACTGATCTTGCACAACAATAATAGTGATAGTGAAACACTCTTACTATAAGATTCATGACACTCAATTTAAATGACCTAAGACCTAAGATAATCATTGTTCTTTTTTTTGTTTCCATTCAAGGTTTTACTTTTATTATTATTTTAAATGGACCTTATTCCAGGAAGGTATTCAAAATTAGAAAAATTTTTTTGAAGGACCCTTTAAACATGCTTCAGTGGAGTATTAAGCAACAAAAATAAATATGTAATAATTTTTAAAATTCGTATTTTATAATAAGATATTATATGCTAACAAATCTAAAGCTTTGATCTGTTCTTTATTTTTTTTTTGTTTTTAAAGAAATCTATCTAAATTTTTCAAAATACGAATTAATTATTATTAAAATGATAACTAATTATTATTTTGGTTAGCAATAGATTTCATGAAAAATATTTAAGTTTATTATTTCTTCGATTTTCCTATTATTAACTTCTGTTCTCTTGTGAGAAGTGTAGTGAATTTTGCTATAAACCCATGAATGAGATAAAAATTAAAATAGTATGATAATTTTAGATTATTAATAAATTCAAATTGACATACACGCAATAGTTATATATATCTGGTATTTAAAGAAAAACAAGTCAACTGAGAAAATGACATTGGCAATAAGTATGGATTATACTTTTTTTTTAACATTCATATCAACACACCACATTTTTTGTGCTTTTCGTGTCCTTGTTAGGGTGATAGAATCAGTTATGTAAGTGGTGAAAGGCAAGGATATTTATTTATTTCCCTATTGTAATGTTTAAAGTATGTAAATATATGAATTAGCAATTACCGGAAAATAAAAATATCCTCAAAACGTCTGCCATCCTTATTTGATCCGTTTGACGACGTTTCGGACTCATCGTGTATTTACAAATCAATATATAAAATCAACATTTATATATATGTATAACATTATTTTTATTAATTTTTTGTTTTAAATTAAAACATATTATAATTAAAAACAGCATACATATTATATTTTCTATTAATAACAATATTATTATTTATGAATTTTTGAGAGACAGCTAAAATAAATAAAAAAATAAACGCACACAACTAAAGTTACAATATGTATAATCATTGATTCTTAATCCATTTTCCGTAGGACTAACCAAACCTTTTTTATATAATTTATCTATAATATTTACAACTGTATTAAAATATATACAAC
>NW_027111589.1:43026-54007 GCF_000696795.3 Halyomorpha halys
TAAAAAAAAAATTGTTATATTAATAAATATGATTTATATAGTACAATGTTGAAGGTATTGATAATTTTATGTTGATTTGAAAATGGACGGTGAGTTCGAAACGTCTTCGAAAGGATAATAAAAGGATAGCAGAAGTTTTATAGGTATTTTTATTATACAGAGATATAAACCTTAGAAAAACTGATTATTGTGATATTTATTAACAATAGATCTATAAAGCAATATTTTTGAGAGCAAGAATTTCCGTGTTGATATTACGAGTTTGATAACATAATAACCTATATTTCAAGGTTAACGCATTTGTAAAATTGATTTTTTTTGCCGGCGGGCTCAAAATGCATTTAATGGATGTTTGTAATTCTACATAATTGTAGTAATAAAATACTATGGCGAGTATTTTAGTACCCAAAAAGATCTATTAAATGCATTTTGTAGCCCACCAACACAACAAAGTAAGTTTCAGAACATTTAAAGTTGTGACACTATTCTTCAGGACCAGCGATATGAATATATAGGAAATTAGTTTTTCCCTGGGGGAAGTAGAAGAATTTGATAAAATTTATAAAATTATTTTATTCTGGGACAAATGTCTCCTAAGAAAAAAATACGTGGTTCACACATTACGATTATTTGCCGAGCAAACATTTAAAAAGTTTCAGTACCCAAAATAATAATACATTAAGAACTTAGTTTAAATGAAATTTATACTGGTGGTCAGTATATGCCTATTTATGTTGTTCGCGTTAATAGGGAGGTTTGGTTATGTAGTAAATGAAGAAATAGGTGTATGAGGAAATAATGGATGAGGATTGGCGGATAAGAATGGAGATAAGAAGGAACTTCCTGAGGGAGGTTGGATAAAAGTAGAGTGAAGTGATCGAGGATATAGGTAGGTTTTTCTATTTTAAGGACTTCGAATAGAAAAACACCGAGGATATATTGCCTTCGGGAGGTTGGATAGAGCCACTTCAACTCAAAGCCACTTCAAATTTATATCAGATTATATCAAAATTAATCCTCAACTTGAGCTAAAGCATATTTGTTTATGTTCTCTAGAGGAAATATATTTAATTTAGGTATTAAATAGTTTTTAACTCTGCCTATTTCTAAGGAGAAACTATGAATTCCGCAACTAACGGAGATAGTAGTGAGAGTGAAAGCATACAGTGTTGACATATATAATATAAATATATATTTGCATGCATTGAGATCTTACAAAAATAAGGGGGTCCACCCCGGGCGTGTATTGTGTGGCCAATGCTCTTAGGTTGGCATTTGCCTCAGATGTCATCAACCTTCGCTAAGCCTTGAGGTCTGGCCATTGTATTACGAGAGACCACTCTTGAAAGGAGCTATGCTTTCCCGAATTTCTTTGGATTCGACTATTGAAGCTATCACTCTTAACACCGAAACGTAGTTCTGGTGGTTCTCAAACTTTTGCTAATTACCTAACTAATGCAATAATGAAGCTGATTAGAACATTTTTATTTTATTTTCTCTTTTTATTTAAATATTTCTGTGAATTATAATATGCGTATCAATCAGGGACTGGTGGTGAACATATTTACATCTTATATACAGTAAATTTAAATTATAGCAAAATAATAAACGGAATATTTTTTTTATAGCTCAAATCCTCCATTGAGGAGCTAAGTAGCCTTAAATTGCTCGAAGCCACCGCGAAATAAATACAGTGTAGTCTGGGTAATCTGAATCACATAACAGGTAACCTTAAAATACCAAAGGTAGTAAAAGGAAAGAAACAATATGAATTACTTTTCTTTTTCACAGTAATGCACTTACTAATTCACTTTTATTTCTGTTTTAGTGGGTTCGGGGAAAAAAAAAAAAAAAAAAAAAAAAAATCTGATTTAATTGTTACTGGGAGGGGGGGGGGGTGTTCAGATTACTGAAAAGGTCGGATTACAGGAAGTATTAGGAAAAAATCAACAATACAGCAACTATTTTTATGTATTTAATTTTTTTTGGAAATATGACAATTTGAATTTTTAAAAAATTGTTTTTTTTTTTCGTCAAGTATCTTATAATATCGCTGAACGCTAGCCGTATATTAGGCGGCTTCCACTTTAGTTTTCTTTTACGTCACCAATAATACTAAGTGATGAGTTAATTCGCTAAAATTTTAATATTGTTCATTTATTAGTGTGAATTTATTTAAAACGTGATAAAAAAAAAGAGTTTATCAAAATATTTATTATACATATTTTTACTATTAATTAAATTAGTTTTACTGAATCATTAACATAATAGATATTATGTATTTATAATACTAAACAAATATATTATGAAAACTTTTAAAATAATTAAACAACGAAACTGTGTAGAAACTTCCTTTTCGATATTCACGGTGGTTACAGTAGTTTGCCTATTGATGGGGAAGTTAAAAATGTGTTTTACACATGAGAACTTCTATTTGAAAAGTTAACAAAATTAACTAGTAGTAAGTTTAGTAAAAATTTTAAAAAATTAACTTTTTTTTAACACTAGTTCGGATTACTGGAGTATTCGGATTGCGAGATTACGCTGTATTTATTAAATCAATTGCGAATCTAATTCACAGTCTTCTAAACCAATCCAAAACCTCTAGGACTCTCGTCCTAACGTGCTATCCATTTCATCCTCAAATAGTAATTAAACTTAATGTTAAATAATCGAAAATAAACATTTTAAATTCAGAAGCACTTATATACACTTTTTATTTATTTACTTTTTGTTTTATTATATCTATACACACTATTTAATTATATTCTTATATAAACTATTCAAATAGTAATTAAACTTAATGTTAAATAATCGTAAATAAACATTTTAAACTCAGATACTTTTATATACAATATTTACGATAAGCAAGTGAAATCTTAAACCAGTCCTTCCTCTTTTTTTTATAGAGAGAAAAGTAGGAGTCCAATTCAGGAAATCCTTGCGATTTTCTCTCAACCACTTAACATATTAAAAACTCCTCTGTTTTTTAACATTTATAATATTTGCTGAGCAAAGGCACTGTTGACTTTAGTGGAGGATGTCCGAACTTTAACATTTTTCTGTAAAAAGTTTCCTGCCGATTCAAACTGCGAAGAGAATTGTAGGGGTGCTTGGATCTGGATTGGAATTGTGCTGAAAGATTAGCAGTCCTCCAGACTAGAAAGTGGTCAAGTGAGGATTTTTATTCTTGGAACAAGAAGTTCCAAAACCTCCATCAATTCTTAACACGTGTACAGGTCTGACATTTAATGTTTAATGGTAACTTCACCACTTAGACGTTATGTAATAGGAACTGAGCACAGAATGTATCAGTGTTAATTAACTTTTTTTAAAATACCTTATGAATCTCGTTAGGAATTTTAACGAGAAATATTTCAATGCAAAAGTTCGATAGAAAATGCACTGTTGGAAAATAGTAAAAATAAACACCGAGGCCAGTGCACTAGTTTTTTTTTTTTTTTAATAGCCTGAATTACCACCCGTAATTTAATATAAATAAATAGTAATGAAATAGAACATAAACAACTACGGGCTTTCATATTTGATTTATAGATGAAATTTATTTGATTTGAAATATATCACAATAGGCAAATAGCTAATTCTAAATAATTATTTCAATTGTATAGTATTCAAGTAAAAGGACTAATCGATTACAAGTTTACATAGAATTCGGAGGTTGGTTTTTCAATCACAAAAATATTCAATCAATTTAAAGCCTGATTTAATCGCTGTTTTAAAAGTAATTATAGTTGTTGAGTACGAGCATTCTTGATTACAATTTGTACTCACTAGTCACATAATTTTTAATTAACACCGAAAAAGTAATAAGTACTACCCAACTCAGGTATGGATAAGTGCACTAATTGTGCAATCTGTTATTTAATCCACAAACAGATAACGGGGAATTATTAGTTTTGTTTGATCCCATGATTGGATGAAATTTATTTTTTCCTCCAGTTTTCGTCGTAAGATTTTGTTAAAAAATAAAAATTTAAATTTTTAAATGAACTGTAAAAATTATGATATTAGTCTGTTGTAGGAAGATAGTCCAGGGGGCGGTCAATAAATAGTAAAATAAAACTATTTAAACGAAGATGGCGCCTGACGGGTCGTTACATTCTTCAGCCTCATCCACATGCATTGCATTGTGAGTCACTGGTTCAGGGTCTTCGACAGTGTCATGAGCTGTTTGTTTGGTCCTGCTGTCCAGCAATAACATTATTATAAGCTAGGATACTATTTTATCCATTCGATTTCACTATGTAGAATCCATATGTGAGTGCACCACTTTTTCATCCACCATCTCGTGTAAATCTGAAGGTTTTGGTTGTTTGAATTTCAGAAGCTGCCAGTCCTATTTGAAAAATTCTTTTTGTGTAAGATAAGACTTTTATTGAAAAAAGCTGTGGCCATTCCTTCTAAGTTTTTATTAAGTGTTCTTCCAGAGGTGTAAATTTATCTCTTGCTAACTAAAATTCAACTCCCGGCTTGATAGGCTCAGATTGTCAAATGATTCAAAATCCTACAATTCCAGGCCTTTTAAAAATTGTCCCTAAGAGGTGTCAAAGTAGATATAATTGATTTAGACGACAGGTACACAATTTAACGGAATCATATGAGTTGTACACAGATGTCAGAAGTTTGGGAAATACTAACGCAGTAGATATAAATAGATCAGTGCTGTATATATAGTCAAACTAAATCGTACATACACTCGAAATTAAATTATGTCCAAAAAATCTTGAAGACAAAAATCTCACTGTTCCGGTCGAACAGTGTGACGTCCCCCACAAAAGTTATTTTGAGATGTATGTATGTGATCTTAGTAATAAGGGTAAGATCTATACAGTTCAAAACTCGAAATTTTTTTTTCTTAGATTTTATAACACTTTTTTTTTTAATTATTATTTTTTTTTCTCTCTCTCTCTACATCTCATTTGCTGGTTGTAAAAATAAATAAATAAAATATAAAGTAAAAAAAAAAAAATATTTTATAACATGTGTTTTACCATGGTTCTTTTTCTTGGTATTGGTATTGATGGTATTTGGTATGGGGTGGGGGACTTGTCCGGCAAGTGGGCCTACTGGTTCTTGTTGACAACTCCAGTTGAGTATCAGAATATCACAGTTTCTGCCGCATACTAATCAAGATGGGAGTGTCAAGATTCATATTTCGGGACCGCCGAAAAATAAATATCAACTGTCCCAGGTGGGAACCCAAAACGTTTCGAACCGAGCCCTCTGGGACCTATGGTCCCACCCGCACGACCGTACATCCCTTCAGGATCGTATTGTTAAGATTAAATGCGTATTTCAAAATAAATGGAATATGATCCGGGTGCGGTAAAAAAAACTCAAATAGTAGTTAATTATACTATTTTATTGAGCCAACGTTTCGCCCCACGTTGCAGGGCTTCTTCAGGGCTAAAAAAGATACAAACACTATAGTTACAAAAAGGAAAAAAAGAGAAAAAACACAAGTGTAAAATAACAGGGGTATAAAATGTAAAAAAGCAAGACAACAAGAAAAACTAAAGGTTGTAAACAGTAAATGAAAAGGGTAATTGTAACAGATAGATAAGAGAAGAAATATTAAAGAAATTACAAATAAAGAGATGTAAAAAAAAAAAATACAAATCAAATGATGAGACAGAATGCATACCTGTTTTGACGGCAGTCAAAAACAAAGTGACGGTTGGTATTGGGAGGAGTGGGGATGGCAGTTATGCCACAATAACGAAAATAATTTGTAAAGTAAACATAGTAAAAAAGTATTTAAATTAGGTGAACAATAAATGGTAATACACAAAATAGGGAAAGAAGAAATATTAAAAAAATAAATAAATAAATAAAAAAAAACAGATAGAAAAACAAAGGACAAGTAAAGTATAAAATAATGGGATACAATGTGTGTAAGTAATTAAGAAACAAAATATACCAAATGAGCCGGGATACAGAAAATAACAACAACTCAAAATAACAATTTTTGAGATGTTACACTGTTGAACTAGTACAGTGATATTGCATTTATTTTTTCCTGTTAATAGTACAGATCTAACTTTCTACAATTAAAACTGGATAGGTAATTTAGTTGTAAATATGCATTTAATTAATAAATAAATAATAGTTATTTTTTAATGACCAAAAAAAAAAAGATAGTGTGCACCATTCATTATTTTAACTAAGCCATCTTTCGTTCAAACGTACTACACCTTTATTATTTTTATTTTTGAGTAAGATTACTAGATCTCAAATATCTAAGACCAAGACACGTTATTTAATAGTGTTTAGGATTTGCAAACTGATTAACTGTAATGATTTAAAAGCAAATAAATATGACATAGTTACTTTTTTCTTTGATAATTAATATTCTTAATACTAACAATCTTAAAATTAATCCGATAATTTAGAAGATCGATTAACTCTTACTTTTTTTTCTGCGCTACCAAATTCAGTATAATTTGTATGCTCAAATGACATTGAGCTACTTTGTTATAAATTAATTGTATATAATTATGTGTTGGACAACTCTTGTTATATTATAAGAATAAGAAAAAATTGCTTTCCATTGAAAAATGGATCAATGGACTAATTAAAACGTTCTTTTTTCCTTGTATAATTAACTATATATCGGTAAATATTATAATACATTTAAGAGATTTGGAATGTTATCTCATATCTTAAGTTTTTTTCCCAACAAAATAATTAACTATTACACTGTTTCCGACATTGAATGAGGCCTAGGATACGTTTAAAACTATTATAGTCCGTTAATGGATCAAATTAGCTCAAAATTCGGTGTGTAGTATTGTTTCATATGTCATAAAAATGGGAATAAATTTCAGTTAAACTTTCGTCCTATCAAAATGTTCCATTGTAACGTGACATTCAATATGTTTTGTATGTAATTTATAGTTATGTGTTTATGGCGGTTTTTAGAAATTTGGTTGCTTAGTTTAAATTTAAATATTTTCTCTATAATAGGCACATTTAATACTACTGTTAAGTCAGAAGTTACCTGTGTAATTTCTGCCTATTCAGTACTGAGTCCAAAGTCCTTCGAACAATAGACAATGCTCCTAACTATACCAACAATAACCTAATTCAATTAATGTGATTTGTTGATTTGACTCATTTGTATCAGACCTTATTAAATCCAAATTGACCTCATTCCATGAGAAATTCTTTCATCATTCTAATCCCCTAGCACAGTCCCTATATCATTGCCTATCGATACAATCCCCTCGAAGGTTGAAACGGCAGTGGCTCAGAGACCTATTGTAAATAATTGTATTGGAATTCTGGAAATGACCAGATTCCCCACTCAAGGTCTGAGCCGTATCCGACTCACGTGTCCTCACTCATCCACCACTGGCTTTTAATACCAGTGACGCGGTTGAGAAAGACAAGCGCTGGGATCTTCCGGAGTTCTACTCTTTCCTCCACAAGTGGGGGGGGGATGCTCGGTTCGGAGTACCCCAGACTGAATATAAATAGGAATGATTGTGTTTATGATGTTATTTTACTATAAGTTTCATTTATTTAATAATTTTAATTTAGTTAATGTTTTTTCTTATCTCTCTTCTATTTCTTATTTTGTTATCATTTAATTTATATATTTGTAAATATGGCATGAATGTGCTCTTTGATCCTTATTACCTGTAAATGCAAGGCAGGATATAATGTTATATAATTATTTTTAAAAAAATCCGCCTGTGGTCCTCCACATTTCTATGACTTGTTTTTCGTGGTTATGCATACGGACTAAATTTTTGAACCTTCCACTATGACTAGATTAGTTTAATAAACTTCAAGTTATTGCTATAATTAAAACACATAAGAATATTTATAGAGAAAACTACACTCCTTCATAGAAACAAAAATGACAAAAAATACTAACAATCATTTAATTTATTTTGATTTATCTAAATGTTGATCTGAATCTGATTTTGTTCCTGTCACCTTGATTTTATTGTTTGTTTACCTCCTCCGTCAGATCCTTGGCCGTTCACAAGGATAACTTTTCACTTACTTTTAGATTTTATTACTAAATATTCTTTTATTTCTGTAGTTTATTTATGAAAGTGATCTTGAACTGAAGGATATTCTCTATTTTCCACTTCCTACTTATTTACCAGAACAAAAATTTGTAAACAGAATAAATTGTATTAGAATATTAGTACAAGAACCCAATAGGGGAAAAAAGACAGTCATTTCACCCCAATTTTTTTGATTACTTTAATGAAAACTATGAATAATTACTAGTCAAAATTGACGAGTCTGCCAATAGCCAATAGCGAGAATAAAAAATGCCGGTAGTTTTAACCCGTTAAAAAAAATTATATTTTCATTCGGAGCTCTGTTTCTTTAAAACTACCAAAACTAGAAATCCTAAGAGAGTATCATTTAAAGTAGAGTAAATTTTCTAAAATATGAGCTTAATAGAGCTATTTACGTTTAATAGACACGTATCTTCGTAGGCATAGTAATTTTTATGATATTCGCATATGAATATAAATTGTGCACACGAAATTTTGTCCGAACAACTGTAAAGCAATTTATTTTAGCAAATATCATGGTAACTACTACTCCTACTAAGATAAAGGTCATAAACTACTTTATAGTACATTAAACTAGCTTTAATTTGATTGCTAATACATATCACTACGTCGAATCGTTTTTATGATATAAATTTCTTAAAATAAACTTCAGATTTTTATGAAACGTTGCTTTTTAAAAAGCTCTTAGAATTTCTAGTGTTGTTGGTAGTTTCAATGATTAAACAAAAGAAAAATTAACGTTTAGAAACAGCTGCCATTTTTTATTCCCCCTACCTATACTTGGCAGACTCATCAATTTTGACTAATAATTATACTTAGTTTTCATTAAAGTAATTACAAATTTGTTGTGAAATAACTGACTTTTTTCACTTTGGCTCTTGTACTATATTTATTTCCCATGTAATTGAAGTAGTCGTATGAGGTAGTATAAAATAAAGTTATTTGTGATTTGCATAAAAGACTAATTAAGGCCATTAATTTTTTATTTCAATCCGTTCTAATAAAAAAATATAGAAGGAATACCAAGCAAAACTTGTTTCACGATATGAAACCTTGGGAAATGGAACTGAAAGTTGTCCAGCAGTGCATCAGTGAAAAAAAGTAATGTAGTTGAACAACTTAGATTATTGTAGACTTGGAATCAGACAAATAGATACATCAAATACGATTTGATGCACATGAGCGAATCGGTATGCAAGTTAAGTTGTGCCAGGCGGTTAAGGGTAGAAATATCTAAAAGGTAGATTAATAAGTTGAAATAAAAGTAATGAAAGCTAGAAAATTAAAATGTCTTGTAAACCAGCACAATGTGAATAGAAATAGCTTCTGTTATCATTTAGTCTCAACACTATTAATTTATTTTACTAATTTACTAAATACACTTTTATTTATTAGTAGAATATATTATATAGTATATATATTCACTTTTGTTTTGACTGCCGTCAAAACAGCCCTGACGAAGCCCTGCAACGTGGGGCGAAACGTTGGCTCAATAAAATAGTATAATTCTACTATTTGAGTTTTTTTGACCGCACCCGGACCATATTCCTTTCATCTTTACACACGGTCAATCAATAATCTTCCAGTATTTTATATTTATGGTTCCATTTCCAGTGATTTAGAATTAAGTTAAACATGATTTTTATTAATGAAATAAACATTCCAAAACAAGGTTCTGAGAATCGCCGTAGATTCCCTTTGGTTTATAAGAAACAACCAATCACACCCAGAACTACAAGTGGAATCGTTAAATGTTCAAAAAATGATTTTTAAACTCCACTCTCAGAACCAGTACTTGAAGATTAAAAACTTATAACTTGGAAATCCAACCAAACAAATGATATAGTTTGTTTATGTTTGTTATTTGTATATGTATTTACTTATTTTTATAATATAACAATATCTAATATATAAAAATCAATACTTGTTTGTTCGATCGTGCTTTTTGCAAAATGGTCAGGATTTTCTTGAGAAGGTTATTCCGATTTCACAGAAAGTGTACATTTTTTTCATGGTTACTATATGCCCATCGCTTTGTCCCTTTCTAAAGAATAAGATAGAAATACTAAAAATTAAGATAAAACATTTTTTTTTTTAAATTATTTATTTATTGTAATTTACAACTGTAAAAAATAATACAATAGGTAAATATGTAGTATGTTTCATATACACTTGAAAATCTTGGGAAGGAACCACCCATTGGTGGTACTTCAAACATTAATTTAAACTATAAGGTCCAAGAATAAAATTTATTTTCTATCCATCTATCGATCTACGTTTTTAAATTTTTTATTTGAAGAGGATTGAAAAATGATTTTATGATTCAATTTCAGAATTAAACCCATTGAAGCTTGATAATGCCAGTGTATACATAAAGTGAATCGTAAAATTTACTCTAGTACCAAGAGTATAAAATGACTGACAAATACTGGCCCCACACCAATTAGGTTGGGATAATGTCGGTATTGTGATCAGTCATAATTTTCAATACTCGATTTTCAACAGATTTTAATATTTCAAAACCTCTTGAGTTCATAAACGGATTTTCAATTTATCTGCAGATTGTCCTTTGAATGGGGTGACCGGGATACCATACAAAATAAAAACATAGTCATCGGACCCAAAACCAAAACAAAATAAAATCGGACCAGTATTGTTGGAGATATGGAAAATGGGAATCAATACCCATAATCTCAAATATACTTGTTTCCATGGAAATCCGTTCTCTTTTGTTTATTTTTTCAAGTAACACGTAAAATTTACAAGATTGCTAATACTTATTAAAAAAATCGATATTATTGGAAAAATAGTTTATTTATCCGTAAATTTTTTTTTTTTTAATTATTTATTTATTGTAATTTACAACTGTACAAAATAATACAATAGGTAAATATGTAGTATGTTTCATATACACTTGA
>NW_027111589.1:54057-56454 GCF_000696795.3 Halyomorpha halys
GTTAAGGAGTTTGGAATAAAAAGACGCATATCTGTTTTGGGTCAAATCTGCAACGAATGGGATGTTAAGCTCTTTATGAATGAGTTTATTTGTGACGTAATAAGGAGGATCAAGGGTTTTACGTAGGATTTTGGATTGTAACGATTGGATGGATAAAACATAATGAGGATTTCAGTTAAGTAGGTAAAAAAAAAAAAAAAATGTTTTATGAAAAAGTAAATCATATCGTTTATAATGTCATCTGAAACCTTTAAATACCATTACGAAAGAAATTAAAACTTAGAAATTTTTCAGCTTGATTCATTTTGAGTTTTTTTTTGTCTTCTGGTGACTATTATTCATATAATCTTTCTTAACTCCCCAACATTTTATCCAATTCTAACGTTAATACAACTGTTGGAAAGCCAAATGTCTGATCTTTTATCTAAGGAGTTATTATTAATTAATTAACAATTAATCTACCCACATCCCTAAATCTAGCTATTGCGGAGATTTGCCTGAGCTGCTAGTTATTTATTATTGTTCAATGATTAAAGAATTGCACATTGTCAGAGGTGTCTTTTGCACGAGAATATACTCCCCCATTATCAACTGTTAAATAAAAAAAATACTAAGAAAATCTTAAAATAACCATGTAAGGCCCATATATGGTAGTAAAGACAATACAAAAATAAATAAAATAAAAAGACATTTGATCGAAATAGAGCCTGTGCCAGCGAGGTAGTTTAAATAGTATAGTTTTGATAAGTTAGTCTGAAAGTAGTAAATCGAATTTGCGATTAAATAATTAATATTAAATGATATTGATGAAAAATGTAAGTAATTGATATGAAATTCTCTGAGCTAATTCATAATAAATATGATTTCCCTCAATAAATTGTGTTTTATAGTTTAAACGACTAGATTAAGTTAGAATTGTGTATGATTGCAACTATTTATTAATATGAGGGTGTGAAATTGAAAATTAAGGTATAATTTTATAATTGTTTATAAAAATGAGATTAAAGGCGAAATAGTTTAAGACGTTGAACATTTTGAAATCGTCATAGTTTCTCCACCAAAACATATTTTTTAACGTTTAATATTGGTCGATGTACGACTTGTCACAATTACACAAGAGGAGATCATAACAAAAAAGTGGCAATCCTTCCCCGCCGTACCCGCCCCACTAAGACTCCCGGGGAGCGATGGTCCTATATCATTTTTGAAATATTAGCTTAAAACGGGAAGAGGAGACTTTAAGATAGTTTCATCGAGCAGTATTTAAAAAGCGCCTGAAATTGAAAAACGCTGTGTTAACATAAACGTTAAAAAAGAGTTAATTAAACGAACTATCTAGGAAGGGGTATACAATTAGTATAATCCAATATTAGTAAATTAGTAAAATCCAGTATTAATAAATCATTATAATCCAATATTACCAACGCTGGACAGTTAGATCTGATTCCATATTTAACCAGCTTTATATCATCCTTTACTTTAAAAATTTTCTTTTTTTTTCACATTTTACGGTAAACATGCAGCACTCCCTAAACCTCTTTGCCCAGCCACACCTGAGTCGTTATCCATCAACATCTGATCCTACAAAAAAAGAATTTAAAAAACAAGTGGTCAAGATAAATTATTACGCTATAATTTTTCAATCTTTTTTATTTTTTACAATTATTAATGATTTTTTTTTTTTATGTGTTCAAAATCTGAGAACAACTGCAGTATTATATAATGTGCATACAATAAATTAATGTTTTGTATTTACATTTATAGGTGCACTTAACGTAACAACACACCAAAAGAAATGATACAAAGATACAAAGCTTTCATAATTTCTTCAACTGTTGAATATTTAATGGGATCTTTAACCTTGTTGAATTTATTATGTACCTTCCTGGCCGTTGTTCATAATTTTCATTGTATTTAAATCTTAATAGTGAAGTTCTGATAGTTTTATAGGCATTTTTTGTAGCTCTTTATTTTTTAAACTGAAAATCACAAATTTGTACTTCGCTAGTATAACTCAGATCTTTTTAAGAGAGAGGTTTTGTTTATTTTTCGTCTAAAGTTGTAATATTGAGTGTATTAAATTTTCATATTGGAAGAAGATAGTTGACCGTATGAAGTAGAGTGGAGGAAGATAGTCCGGGTGGCGGTCAATAAATGTATCAAAATATTATTTAATGTTTACCAACGTTTCGCCCCAGTTTGCAGGGTTTCGTCAGTGCTAAATAAGAAAACAAGATACAAACATTTTAGAATTCACAAAACATTAGAAATAAAAAACATTTCAAAACAATTGTTTTTTTTTTGTTTTTTTTTTAATTATTTATTTATTGTAATTTACAACTGTACAAAATAATACAATAGGTAAATATGTAGTATGTTTCATATACACTTGAAAAT
>NW_027111589.1:57809-76246 GCF_000696795.3 Halyomorpha halys
TATATATAACAAATATATATACAAACAAGTGTGTGTAATTGTTATTATTAAAATTTTATTATTTTTAGTTTTTTTATGTATACTTTATAAACTTAACAATTGTTTTGAAATGTTTTTTATTTCTAATGTTCTATTAATTCTAAAATATATTGTTTTCTTATTTAGCCCCTGACGAAGCTCTGCAAAGTGGGACGAAACGTTAGTTAGCAATATATAGATATTGGTTATAGGAAGATAGCTTCCTCCAATAATCAATTTTCGTAGTGTAAACAATTAATTCTCTAGTGACTATCGAATCAATCATATGAAATATAAATATATTTATATATAATACTGTATTAGTAATATTAACATTATTAGTAATATTATATTAAGTATTAACATTCAAATTAAAAGTTGTTCAGAGTTATAACATTGAGCATTAGGACTCGGTAGCTTTCTCCCACTACTTAAATTCAATATTTCTTGAAAACACTTTTTTATTTTAAAGTAACATTTAATAACTAAAAATCATTATCAGAATCAATTTTGGGAAAACTACATTTGAGGAATTGTTTGACGTACAGATATCTATTAGCACTGAAGTTAATGGTAGTTGAATGTACTTTAAAGTAGTTATATATTATACTGTTTATCTTCCTAGGAGTGGTAGTTTTTATAATATTTGACATATTTTGAATTGAATATAGTGAATTCATAAAATTTTGATTTCTGGTTGTGCGGATAAAATTTTTAATTGCATGAAACAATATATCTCATGAACCAATACCCAAACAGATGTCTGCGAAAACTCAAATTAAAGCTAGTTTAATGTACTATAAGATAGTTTATTACACTTATCTTTGTAGGAGTAGTAGTTTTCATGATATTAGAAAATTTACTTTTTCTTTAAATGGTGTTCTATTTGGCTTTCTAGTTTTGTCGATTGTTTTTAAGGTACGGAGCTCCGAAAGAAAAATTATTTTTTTTTTTAACATTTTGAGACAGCCGCCATTTTTTAATACCCCCTAACTATACTTGGCAAACTCATCAATTTTGACTGGTAATTATACGTAGTTTTCATTAAAGTAATCAAAAATCGGAGTGACTTTTTTTTTCTTCTCCTAGGCTCTTGGTAAAAAGTAAGTATTCAAGCTTTCTCCGAACGTTGCGCCCGGTCAAGTCTTCCCACACTTACCGCACCAAGTTGCCTGAAATGCAAACTAGTTCTCCACGCAGTTACCATGCGGGTAACGTCATTGAAATATTTGATTTCTTATGCAGTATGATGCAAAACATCTGCGGAAACTACAGTTATGTCATCTAGAGCTTAAAATGGAAGATACAACAGCAGCATGATTCTGAATCAGGACAGATATTTTTGAAGTCGAAAGGCAAAAGGCTTCATGATACCCCAAAAGATGAAAATTTTTTTTTCATTCATTCTATCCTCAAGTGAAATTAATTTCAAACTGTTTTTTTTACCGAGATAATAGGTACTGCTCATGTTTCCAGAATGTAGTCAAAAGTATTAACTGTCATTACCGTATACTGCCAAAAAGTTATCAGATATCAACCAAGGATAATAATGTGAATAAGAAAAAATATAAATAACAGCTACAACCCATAAAGAGTCAAGGGTTCAGTACTTTGTAATGAAGTACTGTTTTTAGTACAACGGCTTTACAAGGAGGTGATTTTTTTCAATATCACTCTCAACCACCAAATTTTTCCCCAAATTAAAGGTGCTCACGTTATGATGCCGAAGGGCCCCAACCAAGGAAACAAATACTAGAAACAACCATAAGCTTATGTGTACCTCACTATACCTTTAATTTATTATTTCAAATAATAAACTTTCATGATCGACCAAGAAATCAAATTTTAATTTCAATTTGTAGTTTTACAAGGGGGTGCAGTCAGCAAACAAACAAAAATTAACAAAAAAATATTTATTTGTGCTGTCATTAATACTAGATATATGTGTGTTAACCTTATGTATGTATACATTGTATATTATTGTATATTATTATACATATATTTTTATTTCTAGCAAGTCTCTCTGCTTTCTCTCTTCCTGTTGGTTCTATTATAGCTGGGCCATTGATGGACAGGTTTGGAAGAAGAACTCTTTGTATTCTGCAGAATATTCCTTTAACGGCAAGTTGGATAATTGTTTATTTCACGACTACCTCCTTGTGGCCGCTCTATGTTGCGAGGCTCATGTCTGGATTTGGTGGTGGTTAGTATTTTTATGATTGTATGGTTAATATATTTTTTTTAAACTATTATTTGCATTCATAGTTTCTCTATTATTCTGAATAACTATTAAACTGAAAACAAGAAATTTAAACATTGGCTATTCTCGTAATAATTCACAGAATTTGGGTAGATATTTTAAATATTTTCAGATGTCAACATCCTTTTTGATGTGTGATACTTTTCTAATGATACCAAAGGGGTAATTATTATAAAATGGTCAGTGCTTCAAAAAGCCCAAATCTAACTACTAAGCATCATAGCCACTCACTTAAGTTTATATAATTTTCCATTAAATTTTCTTTATGAACTAATATATCTAAATTTTCAAACTCATCAAAAATCATATTAAAATTTCTAGATATAAACTAAAAAAATTGTTGGTAAAAATTTTAGATGCCAATGTCTTTTATGTTATCGTTTTTTTCTTAAAGACCTTAAATAGATACTCTTATTTAACAAAACAATAAGTAATGATCTTTTTGAATTTTTATCAAATAAAGTTTGTTAAAACACTCCTCAGCATGTCTTTTATGGAAAAAGTGTTAAGATTGTTCTTTAAAAAAAAAAATGTGATTTCTATAAATAATATCACAACTATGAGTAATGGTACCAGATTTCATATGGGTACTAAATTTTCCTGATAATTATTATAACTTGTTGTGCACTAAATTTTCATCAAATAAATTCATTAAAACACACTTTTAAGATAACTTATTATCCCAGGACTGCTTTACAAACTCCGTAAATTCCTACCTCCTACATATCCTACATCATCTGTTCCTTTCTTACTAATAGATTATTCCAAGTAAACCACAATGTTTCCTATTCATCCCTCTATTTTCAATCCGCTGGTGTTCCTCAAGGTAGTATCCTCGGTCCCATCCTCTACACTGTCTATACAGCTGACATCCCAACAACTCCTAACACCACGTATGCTGATGACACATGTGTGCTCACAGTTCATAATAACCCTTTGTTTGCATCCCAAACTCTCCAGTCCCTCGTCACAACCCTCGAAGAATGGTGTCAAAATTGGAGGATAAAAATAAATCCCATCAAATCACCTTTACTCTTAGTCGTAAACCTGCTGACTGCCATACAGTATGCTTTAATAATGTGGCTCTTACCCCTGTAGAACAGATTCGTAATCTTGGACTACACGTTGACAAATGACTAACCTGAAATCCTCACACAAGACTGAAAAGACAGGAAACTGCACGCAGATTATCTATTACAGCAATTACTAGAAAAACGGTTTAAACTTCCAACTCATTACAAAAGACTGATCTACATGACAATAATAAATAAGGCCCATCTGGACATATGGAGTTGAGCTTTGGGGCTCCACGAAACCTTCGAATTCCTCTTGTATCCAATCCTTACAATCCAAAATTCTTCATAAAATCCTCAATGCTCCTTATTTTGTTACTAATAAAACCATCCATAAAGACCTAAATGTTCCTTATGTAACCGATCTAGCCCGAACCCGATATCATTCCTTCCATTATAACCTCCATAACCACCCAAACCCACTATTTTCTAATCTTGCTTCCTCTTCCATTCCTGGCAATCCTCTAAGGCACCTGAAAAGAAGATGGTGTCGTGACCTTATATTGTAAAATGTTTTTAGAGTTCTACTACTGGGTAGTTTCTCTACATGCTGTATCATATCATTATGATCTTACTTCAAATTTGCTTGTTGTATTTTATACACAGTTGTAAATGTCAATAAATAAATAAATTTAAAAAAAAAAATATATATATATATAATATGTATAATATCATAACTATGATTGACAGCAGATTTTATAAGGTTACCAAATTTTCCTGATAATTATTTTAACGTCATTATTTATGATAAATAAATGATGTAAAATATTATGTTATGGTTTACAATATATAATACATCACAAATATTCATCTTTCAACAGGTTTAACCGTAGTTGGCCTGGTATACACAGCTGAGATTTCTCATGTGTCGTATCGACCCATTCTCCTGAGTTTAAACTCTGTAAATGTTGCATTTGGAATTCTTATTACAACGGTTGTTGGCGTTTACCTTGATTGGCATCAGTGTGCCATCGTTTTTGGTCTTTTTGCATTTGTGTGTCTCCTATTAACAATCATTCTGCCTGAGAGCCCGTACTGGATGGCTACATTCACCGATGCACCACTTGAGGATATTAAGATTGTTGTGAAATATCTTAATCGGGGAGAAAAGGTAAGTTTTATTATTATTATTACTTTTATATTAATCATACTGTCATAGCCCTCTTGAAATTAAGGGAATTTTGGGATAACTTTCTGCGGAACCAACTCTACTGGATTCAATCCAATGGTCTTTACAATATTTGTCCTAGTATTGAATTATAGACACTTTTTTTTTTTTTTTACAAGATAGAAGGTATATATATTTTGATGATAATCTTTAAAAACAAATGTCAATTTGAATGCTGGTTCATCATGTTCTTGTTATGTGATTATTATAATTTTTTCAAAGACAATTTAGAAACATGAAAACTCATTTTATTTTATTTATAATCTTAACACTTGCTTGAGACTGGTTAATATTGTTTAAATAAATAAAATTGTATCCATTTTAGTCTCAAAACATTTTTTATTCCTTTATAGCTCCGATGTTGTGGCCAATTTGGCCATCCTCAAGGACAATCTTAATACAATTTTAGAACCAAATCATTTAAAAAACAACTTCATGCCGGCTGTTCTGCCCAGGTCATTTATATCAGTCCACAAATTACCCTAATTAGTCAAATGTTAGCATTAAATTAAAAATTAAAATTTTTTGTCACAGTCAAACTTCTTTGTTGAAATTTATCACAACAAACATTTAACAAAGAATGTTGACTGTGACAAATAATTTTAATTCTTAATTTAATGTGAACATTTGACTAATTAGGGTAATTTGTGGACTGATATAAATGACCTCGGCAGAATAGCCCGAATGAAGTTGTTTTTTAAATGATTTGGTTCTAAAATTGTATTAAGATTGTCCTTGATGGGCGAATTGGCTGAAACGTCGGACTTATAAAGGAATGAAAAATATTTTGAGACTAAAATGGGTAAAATTTTATTTATTTAAACTCATTTTATTGTTGAGGGATGTTGTTTTCCTCAAAGCTACAAATGGAAGGGAAACAGAAACAGTAAATTACTCCAAGTAGTTAAAAAACTTTGAATTGACATTCGTTACGGTTTCCTCTTCCCCCAGTCCATCCTCCAGTCCATTTCTTTTTAAATTCTGCAGTTTCTTGCCCACAGCACATAGATTCCAGATTAGAATTTTCCTCTATTACTATTTTTGTTTGCCTTAACTTTCATTTATCTCCATGATTCATGTGTCATTTGGCCATACTTACACTGTGTTTCCTTCCTCATGAGTTCTTAGTTTTACCATAATTGTTATTATTCCTTTAGTACATTGTTACAATTCATTACTATATTTTTATTTGTATTATATTCTATTCATTTTAACTTAAATATTCTTTTAATTTATTCTGTTCAGTTTTATATAGCATTTTGTGTGACATCTTACAATTCTGCCATAGTTTACAGTATTTTATGTATTGTTTATTTAAATCTGATTAGACTATGAATTATATTTTATAAAAATATATTAATTATTATTGTATTGTTATAATAACATCGTATTGCTACTTCAGAAGTATTATGATACAACAGCAAATTTTGTGAAATTGACTTTATTTGTTATTGAATTATTAAAAAATTTGTCCTGAAAGGAATTTTGTAAGTACAATTACATCAGTTTACAAAAATCTGGAATAAAGTCTATTTCACAAAATTTTACAGTCTTGTTATTTTACCAAATGGCTACACATGATAATAAATGGCTCTCTTAATTAATCCAAATATATATGCTAATGTTTGAACTTCTATTCACAGATATTCACAGAAGAATGGCAAAGGATTCAAGAAGCAATATCAAAAAGAAGGCAATTGATGGTGGAAGAAAATCATGACAAAAGTTGGCCAAAACAATTCATGGATACATGTAGAATGTTTAAAGAAAGGACAGCGTTCATACCAACAATTATTTTAGTGGCATTATTTCTTTTTCAACAGATAAGTGGAACATACGTTGTAATTTTTTACACATTAAACATCTTTCAAAGTATTGGTACTGATTACGGTTATGGCTTTGATAGATATTCTGCAACAGTTGCACTAGGAGTGATAAGGTTTATTATGAGTTTTGTGTCTACAGGATGTTCAAAGGTGATGGGAAGAAGATCAATTATGCTCATATCCTCTTTGCTTATGGCAGTGTCTATATGTATGTCCTCAGGGTTCTTATATCTAAATGGCATTCACACAATAGATTTCTCGACCAATCCCACTAATACTACCACTCATGATAATCCAAAGGCAGTTAATGACTGGTGGATAATAGGATCGATATTGATATACGTTTGTGCTGGTTCCTTCGGATTGATGGTGATACCGTGGGCTATAGTTGGGGAGTTACTTCCCACAAAGGTAAGAGCTTTTGGTTCCGGCCTCATTATCTCTTATGGCTCCGTCCTCATGTTCATTATTATTAAAACATTCCCCTATTCAATCGACCTTGTCACATTGCCTGGTGTGTTTTTAGCTTATGGAGTAATGTCTTTTGTAATGACAGCATTTGTTTACTTTTACTTGCCTGAAACTCTTGGTAAGAGTTTCCAAGAAATTTCGAAATATTTTTCAAAATCATCTGATACTTGATGATTAATTGTACATTAAATGTTTTATTAATGATGTAGCAATAGTAGCTTTTGCTAAATCTCAATTATTCTGTGCCAATAAACAGGTACAGTTTTCATTAGAGGTGATTTATGATGTGTCATTACAATAGCGAATAATACGTCATATAATCCTTTAGTTACTACTTTTTGTAGACTTTTTTAGTATTTATGTTAGAGTTATTTCTAAATTAGAAATATCGACATTAATAATAAAAACTTAGAATTTAATGTTCTTTTAAAATTAGTAATTTATTTATAAATTATCATTGTGTTGTGATTAGAAATATCTGAGTGAATATAATTATAAAAGTATTTCTTTAAAAAGTGAATTTATCAAAAATTTAAACATTTTTTCATATGCTTTAAAGATTTTAGTACAATAAGTCTAGATGTGTCAATTTCATTAGTGTACAGCTAGCTATTCCAGCTATGATTTTATTTACTAAGATTGATGACATCTATTTTTCCAAGAAATTTCTTTTATGTTATTTACATAATATACTAATATATCATATACATAATATAAAAAAACCAAATGTTTTCAATGACTGAACATAAATAAGATACCATTGTTATTAAAAAATCCTGTATTGTATTAATTAATTTTGTGGAAAAGAGTTCTAGGAATTTTTATATAAATTGCATTTTATGGGCCAGATTGTTTTCATCTTCTGTGATAATTATTAATTGTGATATTGCTAATAACAGATAGAGTTATTGATTGTATGCTGAAATAAACATCCCATGTAATGTGTTAGCTAACATTAATAATGCATAATTTGGTGAATATTATATTTAAATCTAGAAATTTTCTGAGAAAAAGCAGAGAACCTCACAATTTTGAAATATAGTCAGTTATGATAATTCAACAAATTTGAGACTGACAGGTTGTTATATTATCAAATATTCTCGACTGCTGAGCATCACATTTAAACAATGTAAAATGAGGAATTAAGATTGTAAGTATAAAAAAAATATATATATATATATGTTTTTTTATTAATGTTTTTTCTGTCAAGAAAACATAATTAACATCAATAGTGGATGTTTAGTAATCAGTAAATATGTAACAAGCAAACGATTCCCTCCCTGCCACTTCTCCGCTTTCACCTCTACAAGTCAAAATATTCTTTCCTTAGGCAACACAAGCTTGTTGGACATAGACATTATAATTAGCAAAAATGTACTGTATAGAGAGAACTTATACTAGAAGTTGAACTGTATTTCAAAATTAATGGTTTTTCCTGGACAGCATTGTCTACTTTGCTAAATTTGAATTAGAAAATACATTTATAAGATTAAAATTGTTTAAATCCTTAATTGTGTGACAGATTTAGCATAATTTAAAATAATGTAGCTTGTAACTATACAACCTGTTATAATTCACTTTTTGTTCTCCCTTGATTTTCATTAGTGTAAAAAAAACAAAAACTAGTAATGTTTTCTGAAGTATATCTTTTATTCCCTAATATTCCATACTGGAAATCTCATGGCACTCTTCTCTGTCATAATTTTAATAATATTTATCATAATTTTAGTGTATGTATGATATCGTTCAATTAGCCACTATGAAAAAAAAATGTAATTAAATCTTTTATATTAAAAAAAAAAAAAGAAGATTTTATTATATAACCAAAACTTGCCTTTATTTAGAATATAAGGTTTTTAAAATTCAAACATTTTTGTTCAAAATAGAATAGAGTGGGGTAAATACAGGAACAGACCAGAGTTCTTACTCATTTGAAAAATAAGTTCATTATACCATCAAGACTTAATGGTTAGATATACCAAGTTAAATATACCAAAATGTTTATTTTTCAGTGGTTTTTGCATCTTCCCTCCCACCTCCCCAAGTTACAGCTATTATTGGTTTTTATGAAGACAATAAAAATTTCTTAAATTTTTGTCCCATTTGATGGGAAAGAAAGTTGGAATTTAAAAAAAAGAAATTTATAACATGAAGCCCACAAATTTTCAAAAAGTTGAGGGTGCATTGTAATCTATGTAAATATATTTACAGGAATACATGAGGTTCATCTTTTCATAATCTGATAACTCACCTGTTATAAAAGATTTTAGCATTACTTTTCATTAAATTTTAATAATTATTGTACAATAGTTTAAAAAATTTATTTTATATGCATAGTAAATGTAAAATGTTTCGGAAATGATAGAATATTCATGTTAATTGATAAATTTGTTTAAGCAATGAATGAAAATTTCATTAAGTATTAACAAATTAAACTTAAGACCTTCAATTTCCTTATATTTGTGTTAAATTAGTACATTTGTGCATTATATTATTCAAAACTTAACCTGTGATGGTTAGTATAAGAATATGTATTAGTTTTCGAGTAGTGTAGAAATATTTTTTGTATTTGTAAATTTAACTGATAGTCATCACAACAATGGAATTAATTGTTTATTTAAGATGTATTTTAAGCCTGCTTTGTGAGCTATTTATCCACCAATGAGGGATGACTGTGATACAATAAAGGACAAAGCTAAATTCTGTATGAAAACTAATTGAAAATTTCTAATATTTAGCGCAATTTAATATCATCAATTAAAAATTCCTTTTTTCATTTTGTTTTTTTATTGTATCATGAACAATTTACATTAGTATGTTAATTAGCTTTATTAATTCTCCTTTCTGCCACCTGGTGTGGTGTTAGATATTTTATTTAATTTTATAAAATTAATAAATATATAATTTATTAATATTTTACTGTTTTAATACCCTTACTTTTTAATTATATATCAGAATAATAAGTGTACAATGATGTAGATTTAAAGTTATATACAAATAAAATAAAAATATTTGTATTTAATAAATTAAAGGATACAAAAAAAAATTGAATATTGAATTTCAAAGAACATGAACATATGGGTAAGTGTGAGTATTAATAAAAATCAATGTACCTATTGCTCTATAGACAATAAAAAGTTAGGAATATTTCCTCTCTTTATTTTGAATATTTACGTCAAAATAGTTTGTCAAATAAATAAAGAAAGAAAATAAAGATAAGTGACATGAGTTTAAACCTTGAACAGAACATCATAACCAAGTGAAATTTTTCTGTAAAAACTCAAATAAAATCTATCATATCTTAAAAATTCGATACATGAACACTCACACAGCAAAACAAAATGAAATGAGGATCTTCAAGAGGTTGCTTTTCATGCATATAGTTTGTCAAATGAATGAGAGAGAATATACAGTAGGTAGCTTTTTCTTCGTTGACAGTAAACCACGAAACAGTTATTGCATTGTAGAAAAGGATTAGAAAAACCTGAACACTATTCCTTTATTTGAGGAAGTTTTATCAAGAAGGTCAAGTTCTAATACAGGACGTAGTATTAGAGAATTGTTAGTGACGAATATATATAGTAACTAAATCGTTTTAGAAAACCCTACACTTATCTTAAAGTTCCCTACAAGTATAGTGAAATTGGGATTTCTACTTCAAATATTAGTTTTATAGTTGATTTAAATTTATAACGAGAATGTCAAACAAGGAAGACAATTTTTAGTTTTTTTCCCCCCTACCTGGGCCCTGTTTCATAATAAAGTACAAACTAATACTATTAGTCTTGTAAATTTATCTTAATTCAATTACACTGACTTGTACAATAGTAACTTGTACTTTAGTATTTTGTAATTTCTGTAATATCACTAATAGTCATCCCTATTATGAAAAAAATAAGTATTAGTATTATTATCACACTAGTTTCTACATTTGTACTATGAACTAATACTATTAGCTTCGATTATGAAACAGGGCCCTGGACGTTTTAGTTACTGATAGAATAAGGGAAATGTGACTAAAATGTTTAAACTGAAATTAAATAATACCTTGGTATTTCCTATTTCCTCCTTATTTTTCACCCCTGTTGAATTTTCGTCTGCAATTTTCTTTGCATGATATGGGAGCAGGAAAATGAGAGCTGTCTGTACGAAGAGAAAAAAATATTCTGCCTCCACAACTTTTACCTGATGGATAGTTGAACTAAAAATTACATGTTTGTATGCACTTCATTATAAATTTGAAGATATTTTGGAAATAAATTCAATGAAAACAATAAATAATAAATAAATAGAAATTCATAAATTCATTTTTAAGATTTTTTTTTTATCATTTTTTAATTTACAACCTACATAAAGATATGACAAAAGGAAATTAGTTTAAACCTAGAGTCATCTGGGTAAACTGAGATGACACTAGGTCTGTCAACAATATACTCGTAGTTGTGGGCAAGACATGCCTCATATAATAACTTTTTTCATCTAACTTTGAATACTTTTGAAAATATAATTATGATTTTATGTGCATATACTATTTATATGGTAACATAACATCTATACAATTGGATGTAGAACAGGTACAGTTATAATTTTATCTTATTATATAACTAGAATGGTAACTTGATGAGGTAGAGAAGATTTGATAAAAGATAGAAAAATTTTAGAAGTAGTTTGTGTATCTAAAAATATTCATAAAATTGAATAAACAAACTGATACAAAAAACTTCATAATATTAAAAATATCTATATTGGTTTTTAAATTAATTTATATTACAACTATTTATATATTATAGTGTAATAGGAATTGTTAAGTTTCAAGGTGTTGTAGTGAAACCCTAAAATATTAACAATTTGTTATTAATTTTCGAGTAATTAAAGATATTGATTATTGGAAGTGTGATCGCTGTGTTTAAACTTTAATTTTCCAATATAATTGTACTATCCCTCTTTCTATTTATAGAAATATATTTGGCTCTCAAAAATACTTTTCAGAAATAATTTTTTTATTTGAATATAGCTTTTATTTATTTTTAGTACTAGATATTGTGTTATATTAATGAGACATGTTTTATTGTATTTTTATTACAGAAGTTAAAAATTAAATTTACACGTATACTATATAGGTAAATTTAAATGTTTTAACTATAATAAAAATTATAACATTAGTTTTTTTCTTTTATCCTTCCTAAATAAAAAGAATTTAACAATTAGATGCTAAATTATCATAATTTGAGCACGTAATGATATACATTACTTACCTATGTTAAAAAAATTGCATAATATTCATCGCAAAAACATTAATAGAAACAATTGCACCACATAAATATAATGAAATATTACTTTGTAAAAATGAGTGTTATAATATTAATAAATTGTTTAAATACCTCATTTTATCATGTGTCCAGGATCCACAGCTATTCATCTGAAAACAAAATAAACAATTCATTTTAAAATTTATAAAATTCCAGTCTTTTTCATTATCGATTTTTTTTTTCATTTTAAAATTAATTATTCATCTTTTTAGTACAGTGGTATGTACAGAACATTTGAAATTCTTTTTAAAAGATCATTTGTTTATTATGTAGTTAACTTAATTTTATAATTATCAAAAAATAAAGTTTGAGATATAAGGAGCAATTAAACTTTTATTAAAGAATTCATGAATGCAATTATTTTATAATTTGATATTTAGTTTCTTCTTTGAAATATTACTCTATTACCATCTAATAAAGTGTTTATGTTAATGTTATCTACCTGTGTTTCTGTGCCAAAATTATCTCTTGAAAAGGTAAGCCATTTTGTCGTAAAGTTCTAATGTATAGTTTTCAAAGGATCAAATTATTGTTCAAATGTTTCAAAGGTAACGCCTCTGAACAGTTAAGTCACTCTTGGTGTGGGAGAGCTATATGAATGCTGCTGGAGACCATGTGATTACCCTCGTAGTCACTAGATATTTATTCTACAATGCATATGTAAAAATATCTGATGAATCAAGTCAGAAAATATAATGTTCCTAATTACTAAATATATTTCTATGACTACTTTTGACTCTGATTGTAGCTATATTTAATATTACGTTGTATTATTTTTAGTTGTTATCGCATCCTCACATTATTTACCTTATTTGATAAATGAAACTTTAGACTGAGAAAAAGAATTTGGAAAGACAAAGTATGCTTAAACTAATTTTACAGAAATTTCTCTCTTAAATTTTACTGTATTAAAAACAAAAGGAATTTTGAAACTACAAGACTTAAATAAATAAAAAAGTTCACTAAAACAAAAACATTAAAAAACAGCTTTCATCACGAATAAAAGTAAGAACAGAGTAACAAGAAAGTAAAAAATAACAGAGTTACATAAGTAGTATGAGAAGAGAATGTATAATGTTAGTATAATAAGGTGTATGAGAATATAGACTATCATTATATATCATTACTGATTTATTTTTAAAAACATGTAAATCATATAGTAATTATTGATGCTCGTAAAACTAAACAGGGTGATAAAAAACTCATTAATATTAGAGCGAAAATAAGTTATTATTTGGAAATAATTGTTTGTATATGTAGAAAGATAAACCAGTTTTTGTTTTTAAGTAAGTGAATTATCTGACAATTATTCTAAATATTAACTGTTGAGGATTCATCAATTTGTGGACATTATCTGATTTTTCCCCTCACACTTTGATATAGCATTTTATTCCAATCAATTAGTATAAAAAAGTACTTATGATGGATATTCTCTTTGTAAGTACTTTTTAAACCCAAATTTAACAGGTATAGAACAGTTATGTTAGCTTTGCAGAGATGGAAGTATAGCTGAGAGCGATACAGAATATTTGTGACAAGATAAATTGTAAACTATGAACAATTTTAGTTTGCTATGCTTATAGTTCTGCTATTGGTCTCTATCTTATCAATATTGTACAATGCATATGTACAAATCTAAAAGAGAGTATATAGAATGTCATATTATTAATTTGAACACTTCTCTTTATTCCTTTATGGTGCAACTCGAAATATATAAATAAGTTTCCAGAAATTAAAAAACGAAAAATTCCATTGGAGATTAGTTATTATTGAAAATAATTAATTGCAGTGAACTCATTTTGTAGATGCATTGCTGTTGATTGATCAATTTGTCTATCTGATTAATCCAGCATGTTTTGAAATTTCAATACCAGAATTGTAGGGTATTTTTTATATTGTAATCTGTGAAGTTATCCATGTGAACTAGTATTCTTTGAGCAAAATCTAATCTAAAATAAAATAAGAATATAAAGCAGAAAGGTAATTATTCTCCTAAAATGTATGACCATTAGCAAGTTTTACTCATTAAATGACATTAATATTATAATATATTAGCAAGAATGACAAATAGGAGAAAATTATATGTCATATTTTTGTTATCAACAGCCTGAAGATGGGGGAAATCTCCCGAAACGTTGCTGATGATATGAAATAAACTATTGTATTTTAATAAGGAAGAATTTGTGTCATTCACTAAATCCATTTTAATTCCATAAGACTCTTCCAGTAAAAGGATTATTAAATTTAAAATAAAAAACAATTAAAAAATGTCAGTGGAAAGTATTAAAAGTTACTTATCTACCTTACTTAGTGGATATTACTTTAATAATATTAATATAGAGGACAAGAAAAGCAATGAATTAAAAAAACATATTAAATTGTAATATTTAATAATCCTTAAATTTTGTACTTATTTGGCAGTTAAATTATCAATATTAGAAAATGAAATATTTTCCTTGTTAGCTGAAATATAGCTGGAATATAAGAACTATAGAATTTATATTTCTTTTACTCATTGAAGGAATAAAGAGTGATGGAAATAATTTTATGTGCATAAGTGTTGAAATATTATAACTACTTACTATATGCTATATATAATTGTTGGTTTTAATTCAATACTTTCACTAAATTTAGCCAATCTTGATTTGATTTAAGATTTAAATAAGTTAATCTTAAAATTTAAACTATATTTTCATTGCACATTTATACCACTAGTTTGGAACAAAGAATCTTTTCAATGTGATACATATCAATTTTAGAAATGAGCGGACTAATTAATTTCAAAGATGGATTATAATTGATTCCTTATTAATAATTTTAAAAATATATAATACTAGTTTAAAATAAATGTATATTATTCTAAATGTACATTTCAATAATTATTGATAAAAACACAATTTAAATGCGTGTATATCAAGAAAGACGTCTTCGCGCTTTGGAGATGATTTAATTTTTCTCGCTGAACTGATGGCAATACTGCTCTAATGTAATAATGCCAGTATGTAGTGCCAGTTTTTCATTCTCTTTTTTTAAAATTCCGTCCGGACTTATCTTGGTAGTTAAAGCAGTTCAATAAATGCGATAACATATTTGTTACAGTACATTTTAAGTTGTTTTTGTTTTCGTGAACATTTTTATCTATTTATGTCGTGCAGTTTCAAAACTCGTTTCGTTTTTAATGCAGTGCAATTGAAGAGAGAAGCTTCATCCATCTTGGATTTTTCTTTGTAAGTGAAAAATTAGTTTAAGAATACTTGTTTTCGAATTATTTTTCTCAGCTTTTAGTTTCATCAATAAACATGAAGTATAAACATTTTGAGGATGCGATAACAATTAAAAATAACACATTATAATATTAAATATACCTACAGTCAGAGTCAAAAGTATTAGTACAACTGTTATAATTAATATTGCTTTTATTCCCAGCGAGTAACTTAGATGCATAAAATCATTCAATAACACATCATTTTCGTTTTTTTTTATAAAAAGTATATTTTTGATAATTTTAAACCATATATAATTGAATTATAAATAAATTATTCAAAATAATCTAGTAATAACTTGAGTGTAACCACTTGTTCACATTAATTTAATTACATTACATTTATTATATTACTTTATTATATTAATAGTAAAACTTTCTTTAATATTTAGTCGGGCCACCTTTGGCTCACACCGAAGACACAGTGGCATTTAAACTACTACTTTTCGTATCAGTGTTGAAGGAGTTTTGTCTGGGTAATATCACACTTTTTAAGACATAGAAATTAGTTACATTGTGTTTTCTGATTTGATCTATCAGATATTTTTACATATGCATTGTGGGATAAATATACAGTGACTACGAGGGTTACGATTTATTTCGCTCTGTTTTAAGAGGATCCATAGTTTAGCTATTCAGCCTATCGGATTTTAAATTTATTGTTGATTGAAAAATGTAATTTTCTCTATAACCAATTTTGTCAGCACTAAGTGGGATGTTTAATTTTAAGAAGTCAATATCTTTTTAATGCATGTTATATGTTAACAATAATGCATTACAGAATCTACAAATTCAAGAGATCCCATTCCAGCAGTATCCATACAACCCCAGACCAAGAGTGCCTTAACTGTAGATTTTTCCATACAGTTCATTATTTGCAGCATGCTTCCTATCTACGGTGTGTCTTAGTAGCTTGACTATATTTTAGATTTTTTTGATGAGTATATTTTGCTAAGTGGATTTATTGCGCATTTTGCAGTAAAAAAAAAGTGCGTGTAATTTTAACTTTTTAAATTTAAATTTCTTCTAAATTTAATTTCGATGCAACTCATCTGTGTTACAATTTGTTTTACTTTGGATTTTGTAAAAAAACGGACGAAAAAGTATTTATGGATATATTTATTTTAAAAATGTTATAAAATATGAATAAAGAATTACTTTATCCAATTTACTCTAAAAAATAGTATTATTACCATTTATAATTACCCATGTGCAGGTAAACACTAATTAATTTAGAGCAGCCTATTTATAAATTCGCTAGGTATTCCGAAACATTTTATGAATCTGAAAACCATATTTGTTTAAATAAATTAATAATTATTTAATTGTGAGGCATTATTTTAAAAAAACACCAAATTATAATAAAAATATAAAATTACAATCACTGGATAGCGATCTCAATCTATTGCTTCTTCAATTTCTGTAACCTCCTAAATAATTTTTAAAAAAGTCAGAAGACGGCGACATTCCTACTTTAAGGACGGTGAAGAAGCGCAGAAGGAATCGAGAAATTCTACATGAGTTGCAATACTTAATGTGTAGCATGCTTTATCGAATTCTAGGAATTTAATTGAAATCGGTATACATGATGCAAAAAGAGCACTGTGTGTACAGGATATTTTCATGCTTTACGGCAAGCTCGAAATAGAGTAGGGGTGGAGCATTTTTCGTTTCTATAGTAGTATTTATTTTTAAAATTTGAGAACAGGGTGTTAAATAATTAATCCCACAATCGAAAGCCCTTTTAGTTTGAATTGGAAAATATAAATCCAATCCCCCGCTGTTTATCATAGAGTTTCTCTACCAAAAGTCATTCATGGTCTAGAGTTGTATGAATGCTGGTGGAGCGGGATTTCTTATATTTATGGATAGTATAATGCAATATATACAATATATTGACATTTTAGAAAGAAATAGTGCTTCATAATTTGTTTTTCTTTCTTTCCATCAGGTTGATACTAATTAATTGAAATTATATATTTGTAAAAAATCGAAGGCACTACTTCACATGTGTTAAACCGAACAAAGTGACTGAGCGCTAAAAGTATCCAAATATGTCTGATATAAACTTTTAGTTCACCATTATGAACCTAGGTGTGCCCATCCTAACATATAATGTTTATTTTTATTAACCATTAAATTAAGGGGACTTCCCATCTTATTTACCAATATGTTATAGTCCGAATAGTGCTACATGTAATGTGTAAATATTTGTACATGACTTAACTCTTTATTACGCAGTTATCCATATATATGTGTTAACCCCAATCGAAATATTAAGTACTTTCAATACTGGTTGTTTTAGATTTAATTATAATATAGAATAAAGCGTCACAGCCTAAAATTCTAAAATATTTAGCTCCACAACAATTGTCCATCGAACAAACAACTCTTATTATGGTTTAAATAAAATAAATTTTATTTATCTAATATATCCAATTTTAGTCTAAAAACAGTCTATATTTCTTTTGAAATCCGACGTTTCGGCCAATTCGGCCATCCTCCAGAACAATCCTCAATACAATTTTAAATAAACTTTATGCAGGAAATTCTGCCCAGGTTAATAATATCAGTTCAAAAATACCTTTATGATGAAAATGGCAAGTGATGATGCCATAGGTAGGAACTTCCAGAGCACTGTATCTCTTCCAACTAACTACGCGATTCGAGATTGGTTAAAATCACAAATTCACGATGCATTGGTTACTATTAACATTCATTGGTGGTATGACTACAAAGTGATAGCAGGGCCTATAGCGACTATAGCTCATGTTTAATTTAGATGGCTGGAAGAAAGCTATTAACACACGTCCAAAAATGCTCATCAACGGCGCAGACGACCCTGCGCTGAAACGTTCCCCGCCTCAGTTCGCAGCTAGCAGCCCGACCTTACGTAGCTCGTTACCTTTAGTTGCGAGTCGTCTACGATATCTCAGCAGTACCAATGGGTAAAGTCAATGTCATTTATAACCAGTAGTGTTTCAGGATCCTGATTTGTGATTTCCACGAGAAAAAAAAAATTAAATGACAAATAAAAATCATATTTGGGC
>NW_027111589.1:76402-77985 GCF_000696795.3 Halyomorpha halys
GAAAAATAATAATAATAATAATAACGGAACTAAATTTGAATTAAATTATGATTTAAATTTTATCAGAAACAACATAGAACACAGAAAGCTTTAGTCAGATATTCAAAAATATATACTTTATAAAATATTTTATAATTTTGATTGTTGAAATAAGGTAAATTTTAAGGACGAGACACCCCATAAGTCTGAAAAAATCAAGTATATCATTTTAATACTTAAAAATAAAAAAAAAATGAACGGGCTATTCTACAAAGAAACCGTCTAAACCAACGTTAAATACCCATATAATTTTTTTTTTACTTTGATAATTCTTTAGAGATGTCCTAAGAATGAAGCATTATTATTGTTATTTTTTTAATGGTATAATGTTTTTTCGGAGTTGTCACTGCTTTTTAAAGAGTTCACATCATAAATATTTAGAAAGCAAAGTAAGAATAAAAATAAACACGAATAATATTCCACGATTATGTAAGTACAAACATATACTAATTAAGTAATTTAATTAATGCGTATATCTCATAATCGTCATGTTCTCACTATTGCTATTTCATTTAATTAGCTGACTCTGTAAAGTGATATGACACGTGAGGAAGTGATTAACACAAATAATGAATAGACTTGTATATTTTTAAAACTAAAATCTTCAAAAAAAATTATATAAGTTATTTATAATGAAAATTATCAGAGTTCAAAATAGGGGGAAAATAATATAAATACTTAAACTCAGTTCAATAAAAATAATAAAGAAAATCTGGAAATAAATTTGATTAAGAGCATGTCTTCAAAAGTTAAGGACCACCAATTCTCTTGTGTAAAAAGGATGCGGATATAATACCTGAACATTTCTATATTTAATCTATATTTTTTTGTTTTACTTGTATTTTTTTATTCGAATCGATTAAACAACAATCTCTTATTTTTTTACAACGTTTTAAGGATTATCAATTATTTGGTAAAATTGTGAAAATAGGAATAAAAAGTGATTAAAATTACTTTGTCAAATTTCAATTTTATAAAAATTGGTTTTTACAAAAACCTTTTTTATGGAAACTATTAAACTGAAGAGGCCCAGCCTCGGTGACGGAATGTATAGATAAATAGAAACTATTAAAAGCGATTTAAAATACACTTACAGGCATACAGGCTTAAGAGCTTGGATTTATTTTAAATTGAACAATTACAAAAATAGGTTTGTACCCGTTTGACTCCACCTCACTTGTGCCTGTAAAATCCACCCCAATAGTTACATTATGTTTTACTAATTCTGTTTATCCAAAATTATATTACTTTATAGTATGACATGTACTTTTGCCGTATTAAAGCTTCAGTTTTATTTTATATATTCCAAAATGTATTAAATAATTTCCACAAAATTAAGGTGTTCCAACATTTTTTACTACAATTATTAAGTTATTTAACGATTTCCAAATTTTTTGATAAAACGTTTTTTATTTTAATTGCTTGTGTAAGGTACGTTTTAAAGTCGAGATAATATTCTGATGTATAATACAGTATATAAGGAGAAAAATCAATGTAAGACAGGGATTAAATGTAGTATAACAGCGCATATTCAAAATTATATA
>NW_027111589.1:78045-135338 GCF_000696795.3 Halyomorpha halys
AGATTAATATAGATTTATCGTTTTTTTAATGAAATGATTGAAATTAGAATTTTTTTTTAAAGGGACTAGGGTTGATGCAGTTTCAAATCTCTTTTAAATTCTAATTTATTACAATTGCATTAATTTCTTAAAATTTAAACAAATCCGTACTAACTTAATTTTTTATAATTTAATTTAATAAAAAAAAATAACATTTAAAAATAAACCTTTGAATCAGTCCGTTGCCATTTTTAATCATTTTATTTGTATTACAGTATTCACCAACAGGCGTTGTTATTAGTGAATTAATAGGCTACAAAATTAGGAATAAATTAAAAATAATCATGGTAGGGTACTTAAATATCTTTCTAAAATACACAAAATAAAATTATTTAAATCCTAAGATGACCTGCCTTAACTGTACACAAGGTTGCTATTCGTGGCAGGCAGCAATCTGTTCCGAGCTGGGAATGTTTTATGATCTGATTAAAGTCGATTTACAAGCCTATGTATGTTCTAAAGCAGCCCGGTATAGGAGACGTTTATACAAGAGTCATGTCGGACTATATACAAATTTAAATAACTACATCACAATTCTAATTAAACAAGCAATAAATATCGCTCTTTTAATTAGAATCATGTCATAAAACCGACCGAATTGAAAGAGCTCATTTAAAAAGTTGGAAATCCTAAATGTGAATTACGAAATACGTTTAATCCTGCTCATATGTGAATATTTATACTTTTTCAACTTTCTAAATCAATTTATTATACATTTTTATGTTCATTAACTTTTATAAATAATATAATAATAAAAATAAATAATTTCTTCACTTTTTTTTATGTTTAGGAAAAACTCGAAAATTGACAAGTGTTTACTACACTACTTAATCCAGGGTTAATAGTTAAAATTTTATTCTTTTAACATCCTAGATTTGTCTTTTTGCTTCACTTTGTGAAGTGATGAGAGAAAATTATAAAGCACTATATTTAAACATAAATTAGGTTATTACTGCACGGACTACTGATTTATTTTAAAATTTAATTTATTTCTATTTAATTCACACGGACTATTAACATTAAAAGTTCCTATTGTGAACTTTTTCTTGTCAAATCATTTATTTTCTTGTCAAATAAATAACGAAGATAAGAAAGCTATGTAATCTTATTGCCATTGTGTGTCGAAAACTCGGCAATAAATATCCCTGACTATGTTAACTCGTTCTGAAAAATGATTTTGTTCTTAGAATGGAAAATTTTCACTTTACGTTTTAAATATTAAGAAAAAAATTTGGTTTCGTATCTGTAGTAAAATTTGAGTTTAGAATTGATGGATCAAACCATTAATCCAATTTTGATAAAGGTTTTAGGGATCGTTTGCGGGTTGGTGTCTAGTTGGTTCTAAATCGATTTTATCTATCTGCTTTTCCACGGTATGCCTGTATTTCGGGAACACCTTGTCCAAATTGGCCCTAATTTAGAGTGAAGGTGGGGGTTAGTGTTGTCATGGTCTAGTATAAATTTCATCAAATCCCTTTTTTGCTTTCGCTTCACCAAACTCAAAAATATTTCTTGACACTTGTGTTTCGAACACAACTTATACCCGATACTTTATTCGACAAATAACATTTATTAAAAAAATAGGCATAATACAAATTATTCTTAAACCTGGAAGTATAGATAATTATGTGCTTTAACTATCAAGTGGAACTGATGAGGAAGCTATTCTGCTCTTTTTTTTTTTTTTTAATAAAAAAGCACCATTTATTATAAGTAGAGTATCTTAGATTCAGAACTTACTAATTATCTTTGAAGTATTGGTTCTTGGTCAAGGGTGATACTAGGTGATGTCTAAATCGCACTCAACCTCCAGGTTTTTCTCCCAACCAAGTGAATAGTTAGCTAGTAAAAAATCTGGGTATGCCTCAAGCTTCCAAAGTAAGAGCTATTCTATATTTTATTTCTGATAGAAGAAATACTTAAATTTCCTGCAGTCAGATTCGAATCATTGTAAGATGCTTTCCCACTGAGGCACGCCTCTTTTACGAAATAAGTAAATTAATTTTAGATTTACTAATAGTTTAGTCAGAAATTATAGTTATACCTTCCATTGTGTAAAAAAAATGTCAAACAGTTCGTTGTTATGGAATTTCCGGTATGAGGACAGCTTTTGATAATAGTTTGGACTACTTTATGATTACATGACTTAATTCCATAGTGGGAGCTTAGTGATAAGGCACTCTGCTATTAACACTACAGACCCGAGTTCGAATTCAGCTGTGGCATATAATTATTCATTCTGTTAATGTAACTGTGAGTCAACCCTGTTTGTCATAAAGTGGATACCCTTAATTAGGGAAAAATCTTGTGGCTGAGCGTGATTCTGAGCAAAACACCTCCTTGCACAACCGTTAAAACAGTACTTCCTCACAACGTACACTGAACACTTGACCCTTCATGGGTTGTAGTGGTACAGGTTTTATTTTTTTTATTTTTTATTTAATAGAAATCTTTTGATTTCTTTTTCCGATTTATAAAAAAATTACACCATATCAATTATATAATAAAATGTATTCTATTTTCCCTTTTTTAAATAAAAAACACAATAAGAACAACTGCCGGATGACTAGGTTAGATTATTTAACCCTTTTAATTTGATAGCTGTTTATTCCTGATGTAAATTGTTTGGATTAGAAAACAGAAGTCCCGAGAGCTTACAAAACATGTAAAAATAGATTCATAGTTGATATAACTTTGATATGGGTGCCAAGTGAGTGTTTATTGTTAAACGGAAAAGAAGCAAAAACCTAAAAATTTAGTTAAGTGTTGGAAATATATAAATCAATGTTTATTTTTCATTATTAGAAAAAAAGAGAAAATACTGGTTCATACACGATCAAGGTGAGATTTGGTGTGTTTTTCTGTGTTTCTTCATTATTTTTAACCCTTACATTGGCTACATTTTTCATCACTAATAGGATCTAGAAGGACTCCATGATAAAAAAATAGACAAGAAACTGTTTTTATTTCGAATATTATTGCTTAATATGCATTTTACTATTTTAATTGTGGTAATTTTCTTTACCATTGATTCCTTTACTTCACTTTTCAAACAATGCTTGATGTCTAATTTTTACGTACAATGTTTGATAACTAAATTAAAAGAAAAAAAAATTAAGCAAAATTGTCAATTAATAAACAAAAATTATCTGACAACATATTTGTAGAAAACTGAGTCAACATAACTTAGTTTAAATTCCATTACTTCTCATGAGTGGTATGGGGTGGTGAGGGTCTCTGAAAGAGAAAGAGTGTTAAAACATGTAGCCTATTAACTTTAATAATTATTTACTTTCACTCCTCCAAAAAAAGACGGGAACAATTACTTCTTGATCAGACTGTACAAACATTTTAAAGATGAGCTACCCGTCCATTCAACAGGGCACGTTTACCTCTAGGGGGAAATTCACGAGGAGTCTGGGCCTAACTCATTGAATGTACGTAAGAATTTAATATTAAAGGAGTAAGAAAAAGTTCTTATTTGAAAACAATTTAAATAGAGGAAATAGGATAATTAAGTCGACCTAATTTAGGAGAATCTTCGGATTTATATCCAAAGAGTAGATCAATGGTTTAATGTCAAACCTCAGAATTATATCTATGGGAAATCAGGACTTTAATAGTTTATAGAAATATAGGAATTTTATATTCTCCACCCTTTAAACAATTTTAGAGTTGTCCTGTATTTGTGTATAATGCGTATGTAAGTTCTTTTTGAAAAATCAATTAGAAAATTAAAACATTAAAATGTATATTACATTTATATTAAGTAAATATAAAATAATTGCTTCATTTATAGAGGTTCCTCCTGGCGGTTAATATTATAAATTAACAAACATATATACTTATCGACGGATAGTATGATCAAGACGTAATTCCCCCTTTTTTAGAGGAGTAATAGTAAACAATTACCATAACTATAATAAAACTTGTTAATGACACGATATTATAGTACCTCTTACTTTATTATTTTATTTAATACCAGATCGGCCTGGTGGGCTTTACATAATATAACAGTAAGATTTTTTTTTGTTTAACAATTGATTATGGTGGGGTATAGTCTCGTGAAAAGACACCCATAACTATTTACAACACTATAAATATAGAACAACTATGTATAATAACGATGAATAATAAAAATCGACGGTGTCAAGTACAAAAACGATGCAATGGAAATGTTTTGTGAAAACGGTTCATAAAAGATAGTTCATAAATCTCATTTTAGGTTAATAGTACACCGATTTGAAATTTCTCGATTTTTTTTTTACTTAGTACATTGTATGAGATGAATAAAGAACTATATTTTATATGAAATATAAAATATTGTTCATTAAAAAGTGAAATATATATTAATTTCTTCATTTTGTTACCAAAGTCTTTCTGTTTTGACACCATGGATATATCAAGAAAAGAAAAATGTCTTTGGTAGATAAAAAAGTTTATACTATTATTTCACTGCAGTTAGTACAATTTCCTTATTACACCAGACAAATCATTAGATCTGAAAGTTATAATAGGAATAAAGTAAAAAAAAAAAAATATGTATTTCAGTAACAGCTAGTTTTTCTATTTATTTCTTTATTGTATATGATATATCTTATACAATCCGCAAAGTTTACACTTATTTCTATTGAGCTCAATATATCTACTGAACATGAACCATGTATACAAATAGATCAATTATTGCACCTATAAATTAGTAAATTTAAATTTGAATATTAATTTATCATTGTCTAATTAGCTATCAAGTAACACTGTCATTCCTTTTCGTCACTATATATAAGAATAGTTTATTGCCATATACTTTTTTAACTATTTGCTTGACCATTGATTCAAAGACTTTTAAAAAAATGAACTTCACTTTTACAAAGAAGAATTTAAATTTTGTTTATTTATTTTTAGCATTAATATAATTACTATTTTGATGATTTTTTTTTTAAATCAAAGATAATAAGAAACATAAACTGATAATTTAAACATTTTTGTTGGCTTCCAGTACTTGATACATATGAAATTTTAAAAAAAATATTTTTAAACGCATGATCTTGTACAATAAACAGTCTGTGTTTAACGTCATGTTTTATTGGTTTGGTTAAAATATTTTTATTTATCAATCGCTTTTTATTATTTTTTGTAGGGTTATAATTCCTAATCATAATTTGCATTAATACTCCATGAAAAAAACAATGAATGTTATCTTTTAATTACCATGTACCTCGATTCTCCCTCCCCTTTCATTCTCGCCTCCCCTTCTGAAACACAATCCCACTTATACCACTACTAAAGCCATGTAATTGAAGGGATAGAAATGTTGGCGAGCCGTGACCCCTTCTACCTCAGGGTGAGCATGGGAGTGTAGTTCTAATCTGCCAGCATCAATTTATTTTTCTTCTCCGAAAATTGAAAAAGACAGGCACGTAGATTGCTTCTGTCCAGAGAAGCATCGCGCTAGCACAATATGGACACTTAACTTCCCAACAAGCTCTAGGGATTGGTATTTCTAAACATATTTATGTTTATATATCTTTTAAAATTATGCTCTTATGTCTAGATAATACAGTTTCTTAGAACCAAAAAGATGCGAATGAATGTTGTAACTTTTTTTCCCAGTAAAATCAACTTTAGAAATCATATTAATTATATCAATGAGCTTTTTAATAAGTGTATGCTCCTGCATTTTTATATAAAACATGTAAAATAGTATTTAAATTAAAATGAAAGTATAGGAGGAGAAGATGGTTGCAGGGAAGGGGGGTGCGGTCAAAATATATCACAAATAAGTTTGTTGTCACCCTCTTACACGTTTTCATATTTTAAATATTTTCTACTTTTTATTTTTCATCCACTTATAACGTTTTCTCCAAAATCTTCGTAACGTATTTATTTAATTCTCAATCTGGCCGTTCGTGGCGCGGCGCTCACTTGGATATCAGTTTTGCTTGGAACTGGTGTGTTTGATGTTTTGTCCTCTCTTTCTTTTACTCCCCCTCCTCCTCTCCTTCTCTATTTTTTTCTCAATTTTCCTTACCCACGCTATTGGTTATGTTCACCACATATTACTATTGTTATGTTTTCTATTCATTTCTTTTGTCTGATTTAACTTCATATTTTGTTTCTTTATTGTAGTACTATAGTTACACATTTCATTAGTTACATATATTTTCTTCCTCTCAATTTTATCTTTTCTTTCCATTATTTTAAATTTTAAATTAATTATAAACAAAATATTTATATTCCTTTGCATTATGTAGCTTCAATCTTTACTTACTTATTCAATTACCTTTATGTTCATTTTATTTTCCACTTGTTTCATCACTTTAATTTATTATGTTCAATTATTTACTTTATGTTATTCTGTTTATGTTTTATTTTTTGTATTCATTGGTGTTATCTTGGTCTTTGTTCTTAGCCCTAATGAAGACTGGAAATTCTTGCCGAAACGTTGGGACTATTAAACAAGTTATTTTAACTTATTTGTGTTATATTTTAATCGCACCCTCCAACTATTTTCTCCTCATATACCTGGTCATGCCGTTTTTCAATTTCAGGCGCTTTTTAAATATTGCTCGATCTACCTAATACTAACTATCTTAAAGTCTCCTCTTCCTGTTTTAAGCCAATATTTCAAAAGTGATATAGGACCGTCGTTCCCGGGGGTCTTGGCGGAGTGGGTCCGGCGGGGAAGGATGGCCTTTTTTTATGTTATGATCTCCTCTTGTGAGATTGTGACATGTCGTACATCGACCAACCTACTCGCTATAATTGTCTGTTTAAAAAGTCAGATAAGTAAGGCTACCATAAAAGGAAAGTAAATAAATAAAAATCATAGCTGATAAGGGAAGTACTGATCAACGACCATGGAAGAAAATTTCTTTCGCAATCCATTGAAGGATAAGACATCCCCTTTTTAAAGACGTATTCCACAAGCGTCTACCGACTTATTCAACGTCTATGCAAATTTCTGCAATAGTGGGCCGCATAGTAAAGTTTTGTAAGTTTTTGTGCTACATAACTTTAAAATAAACATAGTGAAATTTCTACATAACAGATACTAACGGGTTAGACGATTTTTCCGTTATGTAATAGATTCTGGGAAAAGGGTTTTAATATAAAAATAACATAAAAATGCCATAATAAAGTGATTTATAATCGCTACTTAAGCCTTACAAGTGTGAAAAAACACAATTTTTCTACTTTTGTAAAAAAAAAAAAATGCATTATTGTACGTATCATTTTTTCTTGATTTGGAATTATTTTTAAATATTTATAAACAGACGAGTAGTTTTTTTTTTAACGCAATGGTGACTATTTCGAACTAAGAGGTATCTCAACTTAAGCGACAACACGTATTTGTTTTTTTACAGTAACTGAATGCTACAAAACAATGTTTCTTAGTGCTGTTAATTACCCCTAATAAAATAGGGGAACAGTGTTTCTGATTAAATAAAAGGGAAATTCAGAACAAAACAAGCAAAATGTAACAATAAAAAGACCTTCTTGGTTTGTCTTAATACGAAAATAATACAGAAAAATGTAAATTTTCCCACTAATTTGAAATAAGAATTGATTATTAATTAATATGTGCGTACATAAACACATAATTTTTATTTAATTTACTTTTTCGTTAAAAGTCTAACAAGGCTGGGGAAAAACAGTATTGTGTAACTTTTTTTAAACTCATGTTTTATGACTTGTGTCCGGTACAGAGGATTGAAAGGACATTATTCAAGGATAAAATTATTTTCTATTCATCTATCGATCTAAGTTTTTAAATGTTTTTAGGCTGGGACCTAAACAAAATTGTCCGTTAAGAGAGGTTTGCGTCGTAGACGGGTGTCGGATTAAGTAATCCGAATTTTTCGGCTCTTTTTTGAGTTTATATAAAGTCGGGCTCGGGGGTCTCATTTATTTGATGCCTCCCCTTATCGCGTTTACTGGAAGACCCCGAAGCCGCCCGAAATAATCTATCGTGGCATGCAGGCCAGAACCTGAGTTGCCCCAACTACCACGCCACAGCCTATGACATGCTGGCCAGCCTCGGAAGGAGAAAGGCGTTCTTTTTCTAACACCGGGTGAAAAGTACATGGTTTTCACCATTTCGCCCACCGCTTACCAGGACGAGGGAATCGCCCATAGGACGCGAAGCAACCACGGCAGCGAGACTTCTAACCGTCACCAGATAAGCGATCACTATTACTTATTATATGAGACCACCTGGTATATATTTCTATTTAAACTTATAATAATTTCCACTTTACTAAAATACTAACCTATTTGCCCTCCCTAGGGATTTTACTTGGTCTTATAAAATATAAGAGGTCATTAACAAGCAGAAAAGTCTCACACTACAACACTTTTTTTCCACACTAATTTAAATAGTATTTTCAACATACATTCGGGATACATGAAGTATGAAACGGACAAGTCCTGGTACAAGAGGTGTCCGATAAGATAAGGTTAACTTTATTAATAAAAATGATAATATATTTTGTAAATAATAAAATATAATCTATTCAGTCATGAATGCCAGGATACAGAACCACTTCAGCACAATTAAAATGTATATGTATATGTAGTATTTCAAAAAATATGCTCTTCATCTCGAAGAATTTCTTAATGGTTAGAGGCACTCTATTCACACTTCGATATTCGAACGTATTGTTGCAATGTACTAACGTTGAAGTCATTTATATTTGAAATTACGGCCAAATGTTACCAAAGATAACCTATATACCCTCATTAAACAAAAGTCATATTTTAACAGAATGGGCCCGGAGTGTCCTTGGGGATAGGGGAGGTGTGGCTCTCAAACTGTTCCGTGCTACCTCAATTAATTAACTGTATAGCCGGTCTTTCCACTGTAATAATTATAATTATTCGTTCAAAAAGTTATATTTTTAGCTTTTAACAAATAAATTTATAATTTTAACTATTAAAAATGGTTTTCATTTAATCTGATTAGATTCCTAAGTGAATCTTCTATTTCACTACTTAAGAATTTATTTTATTTTTTTATACTGATACATTTTATGTTGCAGATACTATACAAATAAGGTTATTCTAATTTATAATCTGAAGGGACATTAGCTAAGAATAAAATTTATTTTTTATCCATCTATCGATCTACGTTTTTAAATTTTTTATCTGAACAGGATTAAAAAATGATTTTATGATTCAATATCAGAATTAAACCCATTGAAGCTTGATAATGCCAGTGTATACATAAAGTGAAGCGTAAAATTTACTCTAGTACCAAGAGTATAAAATGACTGACAAATACTGGTCCCACACCAATTAGGTTGGGATAATGTCGGTATTGTGATCAGTCATAATTTCCAATACTCGATTTTCAACAGATTTTAATATTTCAAAACCTCTTGAGTTCATAAACGCATTTTCAATTTATCTGCAGATTGTCCTTTGAATGGGTGGACCGGGATACCATACAAAATAAAAACATAGTCATCGGACCCAAAACCAAAAGAAAACAAAATGGGACCAGTATTGTTGGAGATATAGAAAATGGGAATCAATACCCATAATCTCAAATATACTTGTTTCCATGGAAATCCGTTCTCTCTTTTGTTTATTTTTCAAGTAACACGTAAAATTTACAAGATTGCTACTTATATTATAAAATAGTTTATTTATCCGTATTTGTTTTTTAATTATTTATTTAATGTAATTTACAACTATAGATTAAGAATTAATGGGTTAGGATGGTTAAGGAGTTTGGAATAAAAAGACGCATATCTGTTTTGGGTCAAATCTGCAACGAATGGGATGTGATGTTAAGGTCTTTGTGAATGAGTTTATTTGTGACGTAATAAGGAGCATCAAGGATTTTACGTAGTATTTTGGATTGTAACGATTGGATGCGGGAAGATTTTGATGGTTTGGTGGAGCCCCAGAGCTCAATTCCATATGTCCAAATCGGTCTGATTATTGTAGTGTATACTAATTTTTTGTAGTGAATGGGAAGTTTAGAGTGTTTGTCAAGTAAGTGTTGTAGCAATCGGAATCTACGAGCAGTTTCTTGTCGTTTCAGTCTTGTGTGTGGATTCCAAGTAAGTCTCTTGTCAAGATGGAGTCCTAAGTATCGAATCTGTTCAACAGGCATTAGTGGTGTATTTAGAGAGGATACTGTAGGACAGGAGGGCAGAGGTTTACGACGGAGAGTAAAGGTGATCTGTTGGGATTTGTCAGGATTTATTTTGATTCTCCAGTTTTTACACCATTCTTCAATAGATGTTATGTGTGCCTGTAGTGTTTGTGATGGATTAGTTAGGTCGTTGTTCACAGAAAGTTTACATGTGTCATCAGCGTATATCCGTAAATTTAAAGTTGAAATTAAAGAATAATACATTTCAGCATTAGGGAAGATATAGGAAACAATTTTACTTGGTTTATCGGTATATGTAATATACTGGGTATATAGTAAGAGGAAGGTATTGTGATCGGGCAAAATCTGAAATTCGAGTTTTTGTCGGAAATACGTGTTTCGAGATCACTTTAGTCCATTCGCTCAAGTCCCGTTAAATTTTGTATATTTCTGTGAACAGCCGAGGTCAAAAACGATAAGCCGTACGAAAATAACGTTGCATATTTAGGACATGTATTTGCATGGGATGTTACCACCACTTTATATTTTTATGTTATCACCTAACTATTTTTATTGAAATCAATGTACAATTAATTATTGTTTAATTTTTTTATTAGTTTTTTCCTCGTTGAAATAACAAGGGTTTAACAGACGAATTTTGAAAAAAAAACTTTTTTAAAGTATCTTTATTTTTTTTTTTTAATTTCAAATAAATAACCAGTTCTCATTGTTCGAAATGACAAACATTGAATAAATACAAAATAAAAGTAGTTGATAATTAACTATATGAGATAGATTGAGAAATAGATTGAGTAGTTAAGAAACAAGATAAATCAGAGAGTCGAGCGTGTCCGTGGTTTGGATATATTCGGTCAAACTGTTGAATTCTTGACAGGAACAAAGTTGACATTCGTTATTCACACCTCGAGAAAGCTTAAAATACGAATTTTTATAGCAGCAGAAAAATTAAAATTTATTGTTTGAAATTGTTTTCCTCCAGAGCGGAAAGTGAAAGCAGTGCAATGAGATTTTTATATTGGACTTTGCAACTAGAGCTAGCCATAAGGAAAATCTTATCACTTATACAAACCTCTAATTTTCCAATTTTAGCGCACATGCTCAGCCTCCACTGGCTCATTACCAATGACGTGGTGAGAGGGATGCGCTGGGATCTCAAAGAGCTCTAGAGGTAGAAAACTCTCATATGTAAGGTGTAGTAGTAGTAGTTTCACTATTACTTATTGCCCAACAATTTTGTGGCAGATAAGAATATTTATCAATAAATAAAAAAAAAAAATTCAATAGATATCTCCATATGGTGGAGGAAGAGAACGTGTGATTAAATTCGTAAAATAGCCTCCTGTCATTAAAGAAAATTAAAGTTTTTTTTAGGGTAAACAATTTATTTGTCCAACAAAATATGTGGAGAAGGGCGACTGTTGAAGGTTTGTATTGTTGCTAATTAGAAGGGTTTGTATTTGAGAATTTATTTAAATTAAAGATTCAACTGATGCATGATGACCAGAGTTTTAATTACCTAATTTTAATTTGGTGATAATAACCACGCAGTTGTTGTTACTTCTCATACAGTTATATCGTTGCTAGCAGTGAAATATTTCTTATTTCCTAAGACCTACAGACGGTTGGATTTATAAGAATGGAAATTCTCCGTGCTATTGCCCTGGCTAATACATTTTACCATAACAATTCCCATTTCTGTTCTATTAGGATAAAGGAACATTCTCAGGTCTAAAAGAATGCCTATAACTGAAAGTAAGAAATAGATTATTAAAATATAAGAAGAATACGGAGTCGAATTGCCATCGTGAAAGAAAAACTAAATGGTTTGGTAATGTTTCTTTTCAATCCTTTATTAGATTTCTCCTTGGGCCAGAAAGCAAAGAATTTAATAAAAAATTAACTTTCACTCAGACAGCTTTATCAATGATTCACATTACGTGATTACTTTTCACAAGACGCCTTAAACAAAAGAAAATGGATTTAAAAAAAATCGACAAGTGGCACAAAAGAAATGTTAAAATGTGGATTATTTATAATATCTTTATTTCACATGGGCTTCAGAACCCACCAGAGTTGACTCACGGCTACAGTGTAACAGAAAACAATTGTGTGCCCAGCCTGATTAGAACTCAGGTCATTGGAGTTAGTAGCCACGGGCCTTACCCCGCAGCTACCCGCACTCCCATAATAAATAAAAATAAAATAAATAAGAAGGATAAATTTAGATTAATTTTCATTTAGATAAACTTTAATTTGTTTAAAGTTGGGGCTAGTAAATGGAAAACATCTAATATTTAACATATTTCACTAAGAAGGTATCACCCATGTAGTTTCGTAACATCTACGAATAACAATTTTTGTGACAAAGTTTGGAGAATTTTTAATTTTACCTAGTACTGACCATCATAAGTATTGGAAATGGCAGGAATTTAATGCTTTCTCTGAATACTTTAAGTAGATATAATCGCGGCAGACAAGCTTTTTTAGAGTTAGTATTGAAATAGTTTGATTAAGGGGCAGCTTCTTGCCCCAGCCATTGAAGTCTTTTGAAGAGATCTAATATGTTTATCCTTTCAACATGATTTACGAATTCTCTTACGATTATCATCTTTCAAGTAGTTTCCCAGAAGTTTTAATTGGGTCACACTCCCAGATTTAACCGTTCTTCCCCTCTTCTCTTGCAGAGTAGTTCAAAATAGGTTCGAATATTATGAGAGAACTTTTTTTATTATACTAGTGTTTGAGTAACATTACAGCTCTACTCTAATGTCGGAGAGACCTCTCAGAAGCTTTGAACTTGCATGTTTTACTCTCAAGAGCATATATACCACCATGAATATGATGCTTAATAAAATAATAAATTCTCCTAACTGTGTCAATTATTATCCATAGTTGTCATAAAACATAATATATAAATTAAATATGTGAATAAACAATGTAATTCTAAGAATTTATTAATTGACTAAATGTTATGTAAGTAATCAATTTCAATTAAACATAAATAACTTTAGTGTATAAGAGATGTATTTACAATATTATATCAGTAATTATTTCTAAATTAGAATGAATATTATCAATTTATCTTTGAGGATAGCTCAAATACAGAGTAAGCCACAACTTAACAAAGTGTCAAATTATTTACTAAACTTAAAAAAAAAAATGATGAACTGAAGTTATAAAGAATTAAATACAAAAGGTATGCAAATCTCCCTCAACAAAAATATAAAAATAAAAAATAGTTAAAAAATAATAAATAATAATAACCATTTATATTAGAGCATAATGATATACAATCCTAAAATTATTAGGATGACTACATAATATTCTTACACGATAATGTAAATATCTAATGTTTAATATAATTTTTTTTACAATATATATAATTTTAAAACAATATTTATAATTTGATGTATATAAATGGGAATATAAATTGGGAAAATTACCACAGTCCATCAGGTCAAATTTTTAGTAAAACCTAAAATTAGTTTTTAATAGAATCTTGGAATAAACGGACACAAGTTTTTAGTAAAATAGATTTGCTCATTATAAACTTTAAACGAAAAGTATGATTTAATTAAAACTAAGTATGAAAAATGTTTGGGGTACTTTGAGTTTTAATTAAAATTAAAATTAAGAAATAGAGGGACAATAACGACATTAGAAGAACAGTGGAATTTTAAACTTTCTTTTGAGACACCTTTTTTTTTTTTGAAAGATGAGATGTAATCTCCAGTCCCTTCTGAATATGCAAGTCAATCGGTTGTTCATTTATATAACTTTCTGAGTGGTTGTTGAAAGTTAATTCTTTATTTTATAGGCCGGAATCGATTCGACATTAACTTCTGATCGCTGCTATGTGATGTAGCTGCTCCTGTTTTAACTTTTATATTATACTTAACTAGCAGACCCGGCAATGCTTCGTAATTTCTAGTTTTAGGAATGAATATAGATTAAATGAGCCCTATTGAAAGTTTAATATCAATCAATATATTTAATTAAAATTAAACATTAAAGCATTATTATTTTTATTTACACATTGGATTAATGATAGAATAAACTGTCTATTATATCTATTTAGTATATAGCGGTATATAATAAAAATATATGGTACTAACATGTTATAATATAAACTAATATTTCGCCGTTATAAGGTCAAGTCTCAACGGCGTTACAATGGTCTGAAAGAGCAGTATTCAGCTTTCCAACCTACGTAGTAACATAGGATTTGAATAAAATTCTACGGAGTTATAGATGATTATATGACAAATTGACATCGGAAGAAAAAAAAAATCCTTCCAATAATTCAACAATATGATTTGCTTTTTCAATAAAAAAAATTTTTTTTCTACTTTCCTGAATCCTGTTTAATTTTTTGTAAATGTATAATGGAATCATTAATATTTTCCTTATTCCTCAGAAAAAATCAAAGAGATTGATATTAAATTAGCTAAAAAAAATAAATAAATACTTACTGAGCTACTCGCCAATAATGTTTAATTTTTTTCATGATTTTTTTTACTCAATAAATCAGGGCTTACAGTAGCTTTAAACCTTCCCATGACGAATGGAACATTCTGAAAAAAAAAAAAAAACAGTATGTAAATCGGTCCAGTAGTTGAAAAGTAAATTGTGGATTAACATTCAAACCACTCTTTTTTTGTATATATTGATTCCGTTTTAAAATCATAAAATCACAATTCTTAGTAACTTTAAAATTAACTTATAATTTAGAGGGGAAATGTAAAAACAACAAAGCATTCTTATTAAATAATGTTATAAACGAATTGTTTTTCCTTCAGACCGGAACTAAACAGTTCTTCTTTGAAGTATGTACAATAGTAAACCATATTTCAACGTAATTTTATAGAATGAATAGATTATGCCTCATTTATTCTTCAAGAACAAAAAATAAAATACATTCTCTGTCAAAAGTTTGAATAAAAAATTTATCTTATATATTTTAACACATTATTTTTTCTTTTTAATTTCTCTGAAGTTCTGCCATTTTATATTTATCTCTCTCATGAGGTCGGAAAATTAATATTATGTGGATGATATACAATTTTTGAAGTATATCCGTTTTGAAGCAGATTTAAAAAAATAATTACGAGGAGGTTCTTTAACCTCTAGCACCCTCCTAGGCCTCTCTTCACACCATCAAGTGGAGAGGGCTGGAGGTTGAATACCAATAGCTCTAAAAAGAAGGGAGCCTTCAATAGGCACAGAAGATGGTTATTCACTGAGGCCTAAAGAAGGAGCTTCTATAAACACAGTGTATTTGACAGTAATGATGGTATGTTGAACCTTCCTGAGGAAGTATAACGCTTCAGAAAATTATGGTGTGATAGCAGTATAGAAATGTGTGTGTATGAGCATGTAAAATAATTTAATTGTTTTTTCCGGGGATATAAATATTTATTGATTTATGAGCCCATAACACGGGGTGAAATTGAACATTCTCTTAAAAAATGTAAATCTGGTAAATCTCCCGGATCCGTCAAAATAATGTAATATTTATTAAAAATGTGCCCGATAACTGGCTATTGTATATAGAAATGCTATTTAATAAAATATTGCAGGCTGAAAAACTTCCTAAATCATGGACTAATGCTATATCGGTTATGGTACAATAAAAAGGGAATTTGAATAACCCAGTAAATTATAGGTGTATTGCTCTGGAAAACAGCCTATTTACACTATTCACCAGCATTTTATATAATAGATTATCGATTTGGTATGAAGAAACTGATACTCTTCCTGAATCACAATCGGGTTTCCGCCAGGACAGAGTCTTCTTGGACAATATTTTTGTTTTAAGCGCCCTCTCACAAATTAGTTTATTGAAACGAGCACGTACGCTTTCTATACATTTGTAGATTTTCGAAGAGCATTCGATTCAGTCTCACATTCTTAAATTTGGTGCAAACTTTTCTCAATGGGAATAAGCGGCAAATTCCTTAGAATGTTCGCATATTTATATAACAATACAACCATGCAGGTAAACGCAGCAATCATTTGAGTGCCCCTGAAGGTATTCTCCAAGGAGATATAATAAGCCCCTTATTATTTTCATTATTTATCACGACATTATTCATATAGACATGTTTTTTCAAAGAAACGGGGCGCATGGAATGAGGATATTTCCATACGAATAAATTATGACCCTCATTTACGCGGATGATTTGGTCTTGATTGGGGACTCTGTGACTGATGTCCAATCGAAACTAAATATTTTAAATATATACTGCAAATCAAACTCATTGACCGTTAATATAGAAAAAATAAAATTGTTAAAAACTTATAAGAAATTACTTTACATGAGTTGTACTCGCTCCGTGAAACAATGTTATTTAAAGTTACTACAGCTAGGCAGTAACAACCGTTTGAGTTTGCAATATAAATGGGTAATACAGATAAGAAAAATATTGGAGAGCTCCGGAATGTTTGACCCGATACTACTTAATGATCCGGTAAGTATCAAAATTAGAATGGGGGAGATCTTTGATAAATACAGGGAATTTGTCAAGGATAAAGACCTCTTGTCATTACGGAAATCGACCAATAACTCGTGGTATAGGGTCTTCATTAAAACGGATGCTCCTCAAAGCTACCTAAAAATCAGTTGTCCTATAACTCACTTGAGGATAATTGCTCAATTACGACTTTCCGGTAAATATGCAATTACTCTAAATGCCAAAACAATAAACGTATAAATAAATTATTATTATTATTGGCGCTAGAGACCATGGAGGTTCAAGGCCTTGCGCTATATTTTAAGGAAATACATTGCACGTTTCTTGACGTGTTTTTTTCATAGAGTGGGTTTGTCACTCCCACGCCTATTTTTTTAGTGGCTAACGGGCCTCACAGATGCCCGTGGGGAGGCTATGAATGAGTTTTGCATAATTATATGCTTGAAAAAATCCTGTGTAGAGCCGGGCTCGAACTCACAACCTTTGCGTTGCCATGCTGCTACCGTCGCTCTCCTTATTAATATAAATCAAAATATATTGATTCAATCTTTACTGCGCCTCATTATATATATTTATTAAAGATTTGCTGCATTTTAAGTTATATTCCGGAATAAAATTACTCTAATTTTTAAGGATTTCTTTCTTGGTTAATGTCAGTCGAAATTTGTTTCCGTATATAGTTGAATAGTAATATTTACTGTTGGTAAATAAGTTTGCATATGAAATTAAAGCCAGATATTACCAAAGATTAACCGTCATTTATTCATGTTAAATAAACTTGATATTTTAAGATAATGGGCCCGGAGTGTACTGTGTGGTTCTCATATTGTAAAATCCACTATCTGAATTAACTGTAATGACGTTGTAATAATTCGTAAACTTTTTTTAAAAACTCATTATTATCACAAATTTACAACTTAGCAATTAAATAAAAAAAAACAACTGATTACATTACCTTGTGTATCATCCCAACCAATTAAGTCATTTAATTTTAAAGCGAAATAAAATAACACATAAACCGTGTGCTGAATATCAAGATTTATGTCGGAATTAAACTTGTTGAAGAGATTAATAATGGTAGTATTGTATGGGAAGACTGAAGTCGAAGTATTTCCCTAGTACTAAAGGTCTAAAAATGTTCTAAATCGCTTTTTTAAAAAGATAAAATGGATAATAAATATCAACCTGTTAGTTTCTTTTCTGTTAGGTAAGAAAAACATTGTAGTCAGGTCAAATTTTAATTACTCAAATAGAGGTGTAAAACGATAAATTTAACATTGGATCGTATGGGACCGATGAAATCGGTCGTTGGTCGAAGGTTCAATTTATTGATTTTATGATGGGCGTAATATTTTATTTAGAGTAAATATTTCCACTCTGCTAGCAATGAGGATGTTATAACATCTTGTAATGTCAATGTAAAGTTGAAAGAAAATAATCGGGTTCTTCATTGTGAAATAAATGCTCAACCACTACTGTTGGTTCATAGAAATTTCTTGGGAAATTAGACGTCATAATTTTCCTACAAAAAAAATTTAAAGAGATTTTTTCTCAGAACAAAATTCATCTAAGTCAATTGTCAAAATTCATTAATAAATTCAAATTGAGGAGCCTTGATGAGGTGGAGACAGACCTGCGCTGGTTTGAGGCTGACTTTCCGCCGATAGAAAGGAGTGGTCGGGGATAGACTCAGAGGCGAATGTCCAACAAGGACTGTAGAGCCATAGTATAATTAAAAAATAAATAAATCTAATTACAAATTGTTATTATAGGGTTATTATAAATAGAAGACGAAATTCAGATTCGAGTCTAATAAATTGATATAGATAACCTTTGTTGTTGTTTGTTTATTGATTTAAATAACCTAATAAATTGATGTAGATAACCGTGTCTAAAGGCTGTTCTGAAAGATTACAACGGGTAAAAAAATACAGGTTTCGTGATACGACAGGAATAAGAGACAGAAGACCCTAATTATTTCTTAATGACTGATCATATTGACCGTAGATTGATATGAAGCGAAGATAGTCGGTGGTTCGGTCAACAAATATACACAAATAAATAAAAGTTGTTTATTTATGCCGACGTTTCGACCTGAATTTCAGACCTTCATAAGGGCATAGATTTCGTTGAAAGTATTTCTTGTTTGGAAATAATTATAAATTGAATGTCACAGGAATTAACGAATCCCACAGGAAATAACTCTTATTTTTGATATCCTGTTACAAAGGACTGTTCTTCTTAAAGGATTAATTGATTAAACTGAATTAAATCATTAATTATTTGCTATAGGACTACCTACATCATTGTTGCTGTTATTCATTGTGTTGACTGAAATACCAGGATTTGACAACAAAGCAACTGCAAGAGCGTAGGGTCCTTTCAACATGGGAGTTAATATGTCAAGAGAGTGGGGGGTGAGGAACACTGAAAGAGGACTAGGGGAGCGAGTTATAATTGAAGACATAATCGTTCATTCTGTCCATTGTGCCTATTAATTGTATTATCATTTTATCCTCAATTCTGTTCGAATAGTTCGTAGTTTCCCTTAGTCGTAATGATGGTTCTAAGAGTCCAATCGATAAATAAGCTATTACAGCTAATATATCGATATAGCCTTGTGCGAACTGGTTCTAAGCTATAACATTATAGTCTTGATCTCTATGTTATGAAAATTGTCAATGCATTATATTCTTTACTTAGTATAGTCAATAAACGTCAATAACTGTTCAACAAAAATGTTGATATTATTTTCAATGCCAGTGGTTAAGGTTCAAGCTAATTATGTTACTGCAATTCTCTCGGATCCTCTTGCCGTTTATATAGATAGGGATAGACCTCAATGTTGTAGTGGTATAAGCGGCCTAAGACTCAATGATTGTGACTGATTTAAAAATCAATGAATTAGTGGTGCATTCACCAACTCATTGATTTTTTTCAAACAAGGTCTGTATGACCTAGCAAATTTCATATATGGAACCATATTAAATTCCTTGTATTTCTCTTATAGGAAGAAATCAGGGATCTCTCAAGGCGTCAGATGACATAAAATTATATTCTCTCTTCAAAAATTATGGCATTTTTATTTTCCTGAAACATTTTATTATCGAGGGAAATTTTAATGATTATGAAAGGTTACTAAATGGCTTTAAGTAAAATAGTTTAGGTTTAGCAGGGAGGGGGAGCAGATGTGGGTGGGTCTTTGTGGCAATAAAACTTATCGAAGCAATTTGTATGATTTTATTGAATTTATTGTCCAATTTAACTTAATGTAGTTTATTTCTAGAAGCCTCATTTATTTATTTATAGAAGATCCCACATGCTCGACCTTCTTAATTCTAGTGATACTCAAATTATTTTTTATAGCAAGGCATGATTGTATTATCGTGAACAGTTTGCAATCTTTTTTTAACTTTTACGGTTTTTCATTGTTTATTTTCTCAGTTATATACTCCTATTTAGGGACGTGACGGTGGGCGGGTTGGGGCGTAGGTCGCAGAGCACCCAGTTCGTAATGTTGTGGGTTCGATTCCCACCTGTGCCAGTTAATAACTGTTTCATGGCGGTCCTGAGAAATGAATCTTGACAATCCCACCTTGTTCAGTACGCGGGGACAACTCTGGTAGCCGCCAGGTGTTGGGAAAAGGACCGTTTGATAAATATTTAGATGATATAATTACTTGTTCTATTAGTAAAATTTTTTTATAAATTTTAACCTACTTGTATCTACTATATTGAATTCTCTCTCTCTCTCTCTCTCTCTCTCTCTCTCTCTCTCTCTCTCTCTCTCTCTCCCTCCCTCTCCCTCTCTCTCCCTCCCTCCCTTGAGGGGGCTTCCTTAAACAATCGTCTTGGCAAAAAAACCTTGAGAAGTAAATAAAAATATAGAGTCTAAAAAATTTATTTTATGTATATTTATTACTGTTTTGCTTCCACTAAAGGTAGTTTCTGAATCCCTGTAACTCTGTAATATCTTGAGACAATTTTTTTTTAATAACCTAAGTTTTTTATTCAATTATAGTTATTGTTTTCCAACATTTGCTATCAAATTATTAGTGTTTAAGCTTGAGGTATCATTGTGGCTTATTTCATTTATGATATATCATCCTATCTGGTTTTAGTTTGTGGAACTTTTAGTTTAATATAACATTCGTTGAACAAATTACTATATATGTCCTTAGTCTCTTCATAATACATCGTTATGCATTATTTATAAATGATCAAATTAAAACGAATGAAATTTACAAGAGTGGAACTAGAATAGTATGTACTAACACGAATACAAATTTTCGACAGGATCCGACATGTCGGCATTGGTTTGATCTAACACAGTAGCAAAGCAACATGACACCTTACAATTTGGTGATGGGTAGTGTTCTACATGCGTGAGCCTCCGGCACAGAGCCAATTAGCTAACTGTGCAGTGCTATCTCGATTCTAAATGTTCAACATCATATTTATATATTTATATGAGAAGTAAACTACAGTAAGAACTAGTTTACGGACTTGAAGGGCTATTTAGTTCCATTACATCCCGAATTTTCTTAACAAAATTTTATTCTATAGTAATTTATCATATCAGTGATGCTATCGGTCTTTCAAGCTTTCTTATATCTAATACATTTCAAACCATCAATTACTTATAAACCGTCGCGAAACCATTTAGTAAATTAAACTCAGGTAACTTGGTGACCTATTTCTGGTTAACAGTTTTGTTAACCAGGTTAACAAGGTTACCCGAGACTGAGATAACTGAGCCAACTGCAAAACTCCACAATTCCTAGCGCTAATGTTAGAAATTGTGGGTCAACCTAAATTTAAAATTGATTCAATAGCAACTTTTTACTGTTGAAATCGCTGAAAAAAAATCCCACCACTGTAAAAAAAAGAGTACTGTCAAGGACAGAATACTTTTTTTTCTTTATTGCCTGAAGAATTAATTCTTTAAGTCTTGATTGTCTGTCATATCACCTATCTTACTTCCAACATGCGTTCGATAAAGTCTGGCATCAAGGTCTCCTATATAAGCTAAAGTGAGTGGACACTCCAAAGTGTCGATACGACATTCAAATCGATATCCAAAATACAACACTCTGAGCTTATTACTCAACGGCTGAACATTTTCTGTTACAATAAATGACACATATTTTACCCTCAGACAAATCCATGCCGGTACTCCACAAGGTTCAGTCCTTTCTCCCATTCTGTTTACTTCTATGTTCACGATATCATTCAGTCCACACACACCACCATAGTTATGTTCGCTGACGATACATGATGATATAATAATAGCGAGAAATAGTCTGCAAAGTCACCTTAATGAACTTGTACATTAGTTCAATAAATGGATGATTAGTATGAACATTGAAAACTGTAATTCAAAAGTTTTTACTCTCAGACCCACCAGGACTGATTCTAAAAAGTAAAAATGTAAAATGGAATCCTTTCAGTGAAACAGTAAGATTCCTGGGAATTCTCTAGAATAAATAGAAAATCCAAATTGAAATCAAAAACAGCTTTTCTTATTTTTAAAACAATTCTCAGGCCACTGCTGATGTATAGCTGTGAAATCTGGGAAGCGACATCTTTTACGAAAATGAAAAAAATTACAATCTTTTGAAAATAAAATCATAAGAATTGCAGTAGATGCTCCTTGGTTTGTAAGAAACAGCCAATTGCATCCGGAATTACAAATAGAGACAATAGAGGATAGCATAATAAAAAAGGTTCATGAAGTTCTACTCCTTGTTAACTACAGTTAAAGGAGCAGTGACCTGTAACTTGGGAAGCCCAACTAAAACCCGAAGACTGAAGCCCAGGCTGCTGCAGGACATCCTGTTACACATTCTATATTTATCAGTGCTGTTATTGTCACTCTAAAATTTTATTTTATCTTAATTTCTATTTTTTTTTCTCTTCATCTTTTTCTTATATTCACTTTAATTTTTTTCCCCATTAGAAGTCTATTATTTATTTTGTTAAATGGACAAATGTCATTGTTTTTGTTATTAAAGTTTCTTTTATTAAGAATTATTAGTTCAATCTATTTATTTTATCTAGATTTTTTTATAACATTGTATATAGTTAGGGGTGTATTTTGTATGAGACTATACCCCTCCTTAATCAATTGTTATAAAAAAAAAATGTAGCTCTTACATTAACCGTGTAAGGCCCAACAGGCCCACCTGGTATTAAATAAAATAAATAAAAAATATCACCTGATCAATTAAGATTCATTCGATTTAATTGAATTTGGAAATAAATGGAACTATGGAAGGTTTACTTGAATTTATACCTGCTTTAACGTATATTTTCTTTAAACCTCAGTTTAACCAGCTATCATCAGCTCGTAAAGTTAACCTTCATATTTCATGGTGCAACGGATAATTATTGAATTAATCCGATATTTTAAGATATTGTAGTTTAAACTGTGATGGGGCAACCAGTCCTTAATAAAAAACGTATTCCATTGAGAAAAATGTATTGGAAAAATATTATAACCGGAAATGTAACTCTTGTCCCCCTTTGTAAAGTAAATAAATCACCCTTAGTCTCAGCGTGTTGTAAATCGTATGAGAAGGTCCCTTCCGATTTAATTCCCCTAAATACTCTCACAAATCATCTTCTGGAAACTAGAAAAGGGTGCTTTGTGTTCCATTGAAATTTATTGTTCCCTCTAGAATTTTTTCCCCTGCATCATCCCTTTTTAGAGTTTCATTTAGTCGTATTGGCAAACATTGATTAGAAATACGAATTTTTTTCTTCTCATCTATCTTTGATTTATCAAAAAACACTCTGAACTAACGGGGTGAGTTATATATATGACCTATTTCGTTTCCTTGTGAATTGTTATCCAATTTATTTGTTTTTTCAAATATAATATTATATAGTACTACCTTGGGATTAAAGTGATTATGTATCACTTTAATCTTCTTTCTTTTCCTCTTGGAGCCATTACTGGCCATTACTCTTCGATCCGGTCTCGCCTGGTTTTTCTTGCTGCTCTAAGTAAGTATTTTTCCCAGGACCAATGATCCGTTAGGTTTGTGTGTCAAACATAACTCAGCTCTCTCTGTCGCATTTGAGGATCAGTAGAAATATAGCCGTATAGATATCCATCTTTACATTTCTTCCTAATTTACGGCATGCATTAATACTTTGATTAAACAGCTATAGCATCTTGTTTGGCTTCGTAAGCTAGAAATCGCAAGGAACGGGGATACAAAAAAAAAAAAAATGGTTTTCATTTTAAATCCTATTAGCTATTTCTTAACTGATCCTACCAAACTTATTTATCAACGCTACAATGTTATATACATAAGGCATTTCAACATTTTTCTGTTGACCTGGAATTAAGCTCTTAGCCTACACCTGATAGATCTGGTATTGGTGGAAACCCAACCAAAACCCGAAGACTGAAGCTATCAATAAAGTAGCCGTAAACGTAATAAGTAGCTTTTTACCTTCAGAAGTTTAACAACAATGCTGTTTGATCCTGATGCTCTAAAGTTGTGAAAACTTTCGATTAAAAAAAAAAAAAAAATAATTAACATTACGAAATAAACCATTAACATCACAATTATACTAATACTTTTACACAGAGGCAATACTTCTGCTTCAATTTGAATTTTTTTAACTTTCACATTTTTTATTAGTTTTTAGACATTCACAGCAAGTCATAGCTTTAGCATATGACGTCTTTACTAAATGTATAGATTTTTAAAGACTGAAGAAAACCAATGCACACTCTAAAAATAGGGATGTCGGAACGAGGTGTTTATCTATTGCTAACACCTTATCACATCATGTCCGGCCTTGGAACCGAATAAAGGGAGAGGGAATCGAATTAAGGGTGAACAATTCAGTATTTACACTCCAGACCTACTCAACGCTCACGGCAAACAGTTCCGCTGCCCTTAGTACAACTTCCTTTGATTTATTTCCCAGATTTATTTAATAAAATGGTCTTATAAACAACTTGGTGTAATTTAAGACATTTCTATAAAATTACAATGCACATTTTCCTTAAGTTCATAATATAAAAGAGTGTGAAACCTTGTGGATTGTAAATTCATGGACTATATTTCCTGTTTTTATGGAGAATTAAACTGGCTTTATCCTTTGTATCGTCGTAAGTATTTCCTGGAATCCTTCATGTTCCAAGTCATCCAATCCCGCCGTCCTTCATACATCTCCGCGCTACTTCAATTCAAATCCTCTATTACCCGCTCTCGGTCTTGAGATTTATTCAGAGGGGCCTACCGAACCGCTGCCTTCGATAGATCGTTCATTATCCGAGCCTCATGCTTATGGAACTCCATCCCTTCCAACATCCGTCGCTCCAATACCCTTCCTACCTTTAAATCCCGCCTGTTCAATCATGTCTTATCCACTCAGACTCCATAAAATTATAAATCAATATAATTGTAAATATGTATATATACTATTATATCATTATTACTTATTTTTACATCGTTTTCTTTTTTTTTTTTATTTATTCATTTTTTTTTTGTTCAACCGATTAAAGTGAGAAAGTCAAAGAGATTAAAAATAATCATTTTTTATAATGACTATTTTTATTTCTTTGTATTTTTGTTTAAGTAACTCTGAAGCTCCTCAGCCCTCATCTGTCGATTTCTCTGTATTATTCTAAATGGACTCGTCCCAGAATAAATAATATTTATTCTAGCTTAAATTAACTTATTGTATCTTATTGTTGTAATATTCTAAGTTTTATTTTTTTTGTATCTTTTAAGCTCTAAGAAGCCCTGCAAAGTGGGGCGAAACGTCAGAAAATAAATAGTTGTAAACTATTTTCTTGTTGAGCAGAAGTGGTGGAAGTAAATCCAAATATCTTTTCCTCGGTGACACGAGATTTCGAAAGTGGTTGGTTAATGAGCATGGTACTACTGTGATTAATTTGCGACTTCTCAATTTACAATAGTTAAGGATATCATTTCATAGTGAGAACAATATTAAAAAAAATATCACAAGATTATGTGAAGAAGGCCACCGCACGGGATTGCAGGGATAACCTGCACCTTCTGGGTTTCAGTCCGTTTCACTCCTTCTCTTCTTATACAATAGTTGTAAACCAAGTGCAATGGTCTCCTCTTTCTGTTTTAAGCAAATATTTCAAACGTGATATAGGGCCATCGCTCCCTAGGGGTCTGAGTGAAAAAAAAGAAGAGATCTTTATGAAGCGAACGGGAAGGATTGGCTCTTGTTTTTCTCCCTAGTAACATCATCGACAGCAAGGAAACAGGTTTCTACAGCCGTTTTTGGTCTCCCAATAATGTCGGAGTCATCACCGTAGTCCGTTACTCTGGTCTGAGTCATTGAAACTCATATTTTTCCAAAACAATATTCAAGAGCAGACACTGAAGGGAGTTTCTTTGACAAACACCATTATGAGCGGAAATTCGTTCAGATCTTGTAATCAAAAAAGAGAAAAAAATGAGGCTGTAAGTTTCAAGATTCAAATGTAAACCTATCTATGATTATGAGGTCTCTGAAAACGAATTTGAAGGTTTACACCTCAATTTTTCCGGAAATAGAACTAGCTAAAAAAAGCATTTTTTCATGTTTTATCCTATATAAAGAATCTCATATATCTCTCTATAATAAAGTAAACAAAAGCATGTTTTTTAAAGTTATGAGAAAAAAAACAAAAACTTTTTTTTGTTAGATTTATACTTCCGAAAAACATGGAGATGCTAAACTTTGTATTAAGTAAATAATGGTATAAAATACATAAATAAACCTTCTTTTTTTTTTTTTCAAAATTCCACCGAGTTCTCTTGTTAGACCAATATCTTGAACGAAAGCAATGGAGTAAAAAATTGAATGTAAACATCTCTAAAAATTGGCGAAAATCCTCTAAATTAGTAAGTTTAAAACCGATTTCCGCTATCAGATTAGTTTTGATTCAAATTGAGAAAATAATAGAATAAATTACAGCTAAATATTCAGATGCCATCATGTGAGGCCTTCAGCATTTAAATATATATATAATTTTTTAATTTATTTATTTAATGTAATTTACAACTGTACAAAATAATACAATAGGTAAATATGTAGTATGTTTCATATACACTTGAAAATCTTGGGAAGGTCCCGTGGTCATCTTCTTTTCAGACGCCTCGGAGGATTATCAGGGATTGTTAAGGATGAAAGATTATGAATTAATGGGTTAGGATGGTTAAGGAGTTTGGAATGAAAAGACGCATATCTGTTTTGGGTCAAATCTTCAACGAATGAGATGTTAAGGTCTTTGTGAATGAGTTTATTTGTGACGTAATAAGGAGCATCAAGGATTTTACGTAGGATTTTAGATTGTAACGATTGGATACGGGAAGAATTTGATGGTTTGGTGGAGCCCCAAAGCTCAATTCCATATGTCCAAATTGGTCTGATTATTGTAGTGTATACTAATTTTTTGTAGTGAATGGAAAGTTTAGAGCGTTTGTCAAGTAAATGTTGTAGCAATCGGAGTCTACGAGGAGTTTCTTGTCGTTTCAGTCTTGTGTGTGGATTTCAAGTAAGTCTCTTGTCAAGATGGAGTCCTAAGTATCGAATCTGTTCAACAGGCATTAGTGATGTATTTAGAAAGGATATTGTAGGACAGGAGGGCAGAGGTTTACGACGGAGAGTAAAGGTGATCTGGTGGGATTTGTCAGGATTTATTTTGATTCTCCAGTTTTTACATCATTTTTCAATAGATGTTATGTGTGCCTGTAGTGTTTGTGATACATTAGTTGGGTCGTTGTTTACAGAAAGTATACATGTTCCATCAGCGTATGTTGTTAGGACTGTGTTAGGGTGGGTTGGGATGTCAGCTGTATAAACCGTATAACGAATGGGACCTAAGATACTACTCGGCTAGGTTGAAGATGAGTAGGCTAGGTTATGATTTACTTTAAAGGTTCTATCAGCGAGGTAGGTGCGGATTATAAGGAAATATGTTGGGGGTAGGAATTGACGAAGTTTATAGAGCAGACCTGGATGCAAGACTCTATCAAAAGCTTGTTCAACATCGAGGAAGACTCCCGTGCAGTACATACCGCGCTCCAATGTGGAAGATATGCATTTAAATATAAATTTAAAATCTTCAATATGTTCCTGTGTTTATTATTACTGACTCTTTACCATGCCCGATATTCCAATTTGATTTATCTCCAATACACCGAATAAATGAAACTAACCAACCCCACCGAAAATACTCTAATTAATAATATTTAACAATGATAAACGATAAAGATGACTCTTTAGTTACGTTCGTTATTGGTCAACACTCCTAACAGTATAATACTGAAGTAACAATTTATAATGGCACTAGTAGAAGCAGTCCGTTAGTCGGTGCATTGGTTTGTTTTACCATACCCTTTCCTAACCACAGTTGGAGTTTGGCTGAACCATCATGAAATATGTATTAACTAGCTGGGTAGGGAGGGGTCCGACAAACCCCTGGTCCTAACTCACTATGTCATTACTGCCTGTTATAGGACGATGAATGTTGTAACCAAAAAAAAATTTTAAATCGCTTCAACAATAAATTTAAAATAGTCTAGTTTAGTCGAAGCGTTTTTGAAATAAATAAGCGAACAAATATACACAAAAATTAAATAATTAAATTTTGTTAGCAGTAATTACAAACAGATGAAGTGTTAGGTATTATTGTACAATTTTTAATTATATTCAAAATTTATTGTAAAAATTGTTTTTTTTATTATTCAATGTATTGCATTAATGTCTACTCACGTATCTTTCCCTACCGCTTTGGCCGCCAAGACCAATACAAAAATTCTTTCTTACCTTCACCGATATCGATCAGATTAAGATTTTTTTTTACCTTATTAGAGAACTTATTATCCCTAAATCAAGGATCTGGAATGTTTGGAGAGATGCAATTATTCGATAAACAGATGAAAAGCGAATCTGTGTAAAATTCTTGAGAATACTTTTATAACTTGAATATAAAGTCCATTACGTGGAATCTTTGCTAATAATAGTCCCATTCTATTTTTTTTTCTTGTAAAGAAATTGGTTGTTTTTTTTAAATTTCACCAAATTTTTTTAAAATTATATGCTAATGAATATTTTTTTCTCAACTGTAAATCGTTCTTTTTCTCGGTATTAATTCAATATATGAAAATTTAAACGAGCTTAACCTTTGACTAAAGAGGTAGTGTGTGAAAAATCACAAGTAGCGCTGGACTTTTCGTAATATGAGTCATTATATTAAAATCTATTGAGGTGGTGTTGCAAGGAACGTTTGAATTGATAGTTCGTTATTTTTTACAATTACAGAAATTAAACATTTTGTTTTTTAAATTTGATATTTAATGTGTTGGCTTTTAAACAGTAACCATAATTGTTTATTTGTTTGCATCAACAAAGCATTGAAATTTTGAATTTAAAATGTTCCATTTTTTTTTTAAATATATTTTTCCATAATAAATATTTTACTATTCATAAACCCTTGTAAGATCCATTTGTTTATATTAGGTTTTAAAAAAAATATAATTAAAATTATAGAATATTTGTGTTGATAATAGTTTAACAGAAATTACAAATAAAAAAATTAAGTAAAATAGTAGACAAATATGGGTTAATTTGACTAAATTATATTATGTAAATGTAGAATAGCCTGCAAACATTTTAATGACTAATGTTGAGGCTGTGAAATTAAAATTAAGATGTCCAAGTAAACTTTTTAAGTAGAAGTAGTAGAAGTCAAGTAGAAATTTTAAGTGGACCAATAAAAAATGTTGAGGTTATATATAAGAATACATTTTATTATAATTGATAAACCAAACCAGGCTCGAACAAGAAATTTAAATATATAAATACTAAAATATTGTTCTAAAAGTAATTTTAAAAAAATATATAAAAATTTGGCTTTATGAAACTCCAACTTTCTTAAAACTTTCGGAATTCTCACCACCCTAGTTAAAGGTTAAGAAGATAATATTGATAAAAATTGTTTTTGTGTTACATTTTATAGATGAAAAGGTTTTTTACTTATTACGAAGAAGATATTTTATTCTGATTGTCCAATTCGGTACACACCATCGGAAGCTAAATCCTAAAAAAAACAGCAACTAAACCGGTCCACCTTTCAAAAGATTTGTGTGGCACAAGAAGACAGGCCATTGCCCAGGAATTCGTTTACGAAATAGATCAATTGAATATTGCATATCGGAAATTCGAATAAAATACAATTCTTGGATACATAATGAGGTGTAGATAGTTGACCTGATTGATAGTAAATTACAGATTGGAGAAGATCAACATTAGGTTTAATTTTAACCTTTATTATTTGGCTGTATTATTTTTCACTCATTGTCAGTTTGGTTTAGCCTGGTGGGCCTTTAATGGTTTTTAAAGGTTATTAAAAAAAATAATTCCGCGTTTATTTTGTACTAGCTATACTTTATTAATTATTAATCAATAAATAATCATCTATAAATGTATTTTAATTATTATTATTCTAATATAATTATAATTAAGAACTTATACATTAATTCATAATTAATTGGTAAAGAATGAAGTAATTATGAGTCCTCTATTTTTTATTTGCTATCTATTTATTTATTTATTTACTTAATTTTTAGGTGTCGTATATAACTACAGGGGTAGAGGCAACGTATTCTGGATTTCCTGGTTACATTTCTCGATACAGGTTGTTCTCCTTTAGGAACGTAAACAATTTTTTCCAATTTTCTGGCAGTAAGGCATGACGTTGTCCCCGGAGCAAGGATAGGAAAAACATTCTAAAGAAAACTTCGGATTTTCTTCTTAATTTATATAATGCCTACACTCCTGACTTTTAGGACCAGAACGTCTGCTTGCCACTTTTTTTCTTGTTTTTTATAAATCATACTTAAGCTATATCATATCATATCAACATTAAGTTTAATTTTAACTTTTGTTATTTGGCTGTTTTAATTTTTCACTCATTGTCAGTTTGGTTTAGCCTGGTGGGCCTTTAATGGTTTTTATTACAGTTTGATTTTTTTTTTTTAAGCAATAGATAATATGGTGGTATAGACTCGTAGAAAAGACACTACTAATTATTTACAATTTTATAATTACTAAGCAATCATGCATAATAAATATAAAATTAATTCTAACTTGATTCGAAATTATTAAAATGAGGCAAATAATGGAAAAATTATGAAAATATGGAACAAAAGAGTTGTAAATGAATGAAATTGGCATGTTGAGTATGACGCAACCTGCTCAGCAGCAGTTTTCCCTAAACCGTTCTTGTTTAAATTACAAAAAATTACTTAAACTGTTTTTGTATTTTTTCAAGGAACAAAAAATTAAATTTTTTCCGTTGAAAAATTCGAATTATATGTTGACTGTTGTTTCTTGCTGGTCTAACGAAATATTTCCAAGAACCGCCCCGTTTAGCTCAGCATTCATTAGCGCAATAAGAGCTACATCAAACAGTTGAGTGATGAAGGCTACCTCAAGTTAGCTCTTTATATCAGGGTGTTATTACTAATTAAGACGGTGTCTTCCATCTTCAACTTCCGTTTCAGTTCTCTCTCTGTATAAGTGAAATTTTATATAATATGAAAATAATGTTTGATCCACATTTTCTAAATAATGATATTTGTTACTCTGTATTTCCAGAATAACTGAACACACAAGAGGCTACAGAATTTTCAGTATCAAAATGTCCATATACTGTTTTCAATTTTTATCCAAGTTGAAATGGGAGCCTTTAAAGATGAAAAACTGAGTGAATCCAAAATTATACAGAATATTTAAACAATATACTTTTCAAAGGGGAGAAGTTTTTCGTTTCAAAACCGTAGTCACAGTATTAATTGGAGATCTGAGTGGGCGCCTCTGTTGAACGTGCTTATTTGAGTTTAAAAACATTCAGTTCTGTGAAATTAATATGACCCTTATTTGTATTTAAAAATATTATAAAAAGGTCACAGTTGCCCATCAATTAACTTTATGATTAATGGCTTTATTATTTTTGAGACTACTATAACCATTTTATTCTGCTTCGTCATCAATAAACAATGTCCTATTTTTAAAATCCTGATCAAGTATTAAAATATATGAGCATTAACTTCGCGATCATAAAAATATTATCTGATTTATTTTTAAATTATTAAAAATGTATTTTTGACTAAAGGGTGTGGTAGCACAGTGGCAAGGAACAATGCTACTAGCTCCAAGTACCCGGGTTCGAATTCGGCTGTGCCAGATAAATATTTTATGCCACACTGTAGTCGTGAGTCAACCCTATGGGTTATGAGCCCTCCTGGGGTCTGCTCAGCCTCATAAAGTGGGTACCCTTAGTTGGGGATAAATCTGATGGTTGACCGTGATATTGAAAATATCACCTTCTTGCATAAGCGTTGTTCTAAAAACAGTGCTTCCTCACAAAGTATTGAACCCATGACCCTTCATTAAATCCCTTTATGTCTAATGCAAAACAATCTTCAATTACATTATTATCTTCTATTTTTTTACTTTTCCTATCACCTATCCTAGAATTGATTGGAGAAGTTGGTCGGGGGATGCGGTCACCAAAGAAAAAAATAAAAAAACAAAATAAATATTTATTTATGCCGACGTTTCGACCTGAGTTTCAGGTCTTCATCATGACATAAATCTTATGTTTCTCTAAATTATGGTTGTTATCTCTTTTGTTCTATAGCCCTGATGAATTAATTTTATAATTATTATTCATGGTTGTTTAATAATTATAAAATTGTAAATAGTTAGGAGGGTCTTTTCAAGGAGACTATACCACCATATTATCTATTACATAAAAAAAAAATAATCAAACTGTAATAAAAACCATTAAAGGCCCACCAGGCTAAACCAAACTGACAATGAGTGAAAAATTAAAAATTAAACTTAATGTTGATATGATATGATATTTATATTGTGGCTTAATTATGATTTATACAAAACAAAAGAAAAAGTGGCAAGCAGACGTTCTGGTCCTAAAAGTCAGGAGTGTAGGCATTATATAAATTAATAAGGAAATCCGAAGTTTTCTTTAGAATATTTTTTCTATCGTTGCTCCAGGGACAACGCCAGAAAATTGGAAAAATTTGTTTAAGTTCCTAAAGGGGAACAACCTGTACCAAGAAATGCAACCACGAAATCCACAATACGGTGCCTCAAACCCTGTGGTTATATACGGCACCTAAAAATTAAGTAAATTAATAAATAAATAGATAGCAAATAAGAAATAGAGGACTCATAATTACTTCAGCCTTTACCAATTAATTATGAATTAATGTATAAGTTCTTAATTATAATTATATTAGGATAATAATAATTAAAATACATTTATAGATGATTATTTATTGATTAATAATTAATAAAGTATAGCTAGAACAAAATAAACGCGGAATTATTTTTTTTGAAATGTAATCAGACGCATTTCTAACAGCAATCTTTAATCACAAAGCGACTTTATTTCTTTTTAGTAATATTGGAGCTCACTAGAGTATTCAAGAATATGTCACTAAAGATCATGTGAATTGCTAGAAAAGACCCAAACTAGAAAGGGAGGATCATAAATCCAGAAAAAACTAATAGTTCAGAAAAAACATCATGAAAGTGGAAATAACAAAACAAAATCAATATTAAACTTTAAATTAAATTATTATTAATAGACCGAATTTTATTGCAGAAAAATCCAAAAACGCGCTCTAAAAAAATCTAAAATGTAAAAATTCCAAATCTTGTCAAATAAATTGTATTATGTAATTTATACTAGGAATCATGTCTAACTATGGTTATTACAAAATAAACTCCCTAAATACTAACCTCATTTGACCAAACATATTAAAAACTAAACTACAGATTAAAACATTGATTATCCGTGATTAATATTTTTATTTTAATTATTCATAATTAAAGCAGGAAAAAAATAACAACATATACCAACATTTTTAAACGTAAATTTATTTTTGTATTTTCAATAAAAATCGAATCTATAAGAATATATTAATTAATATTTGTAATAAACATAATCGAAGATTAAAACTTAGTTGTATTACTTTGTCAAATTATAATTTCCTAAAACAGAGGATATAATTGTCCTAAACCAAGACAATTACCGGGGCAAACTAGAACTCGTGTCCGAGATAGGAATAATTGGGCTTGTACCGGGAAAATTTTAACGAAAAATTAATTGATTGTTACCTGACGTTATTTCTTGGAGTCTCATCAATCAGGAGGAAAAATGAAAGAATAACTCAACAAAAAAAATTTCGTAGAGAAAATCCTAAAACTTTCTAAAATCGTGTAATAACTCCAATACGTCCAAAATTGCTTAAAACGGGAAGAGGAGACTTAGATAGTTAAAAAGTGCCTGTAATTGAAAAACAGTGTGGCGAGTAGGTTGGTCAATGTACGACATGTCACAATCTCAGGAGGAGATCATAACACAAAAAAAGGCTATCCTTCACGGGCCAGACCCACCCCACTAAGACCCCCATGGAGCGAGGCCCCTTCACTTTATGATGTATTACTTTTGAAATTTTTGCTTAAAACATGAAGAGGTGACTTTAAGAGGGTTAAATAGAGCAATATTTAAAATTGTGACTGGAAAAGGGCGTTAATAAAACTAGTATCAATATAAACGTCTTTTTCATGAATTCCATGAAAATACGGTCCCAAGTTGTAATCGATTGATTCCATTATTGGCAATAACGCTTCAACGAAACGTTTGTAATGATTGGCCAATAATACTTCTTTGGGATATCACGGACAAGAGGATTACGACCTCTTACTTTCTTCCCAGCTGTGGATCGATGAGCTTCCGTGGTTAGGCATGAAACGTGCCAATATAGCCATGTAAGGTAGGATTACGAACATTTTCAATCATGCGAGGATATGCCTAAAGCGCTCTGTGGTCTTTATCCTGTGTTGATAGAATTAAATTACTAGTTGCTCACGGATAAAATGTGCTTTCAAGAGGGATTTGAAGCAGCGAAAAGTCAAAGTTCGTTAAACTTGGCTTTACATTCCCTCCCGAAATGTAAATAACAACTCTCATGCTGAAGCAATATGACAAACTGTGTGTTATGGATATTACATGTAGAGGAAATTTTGCGTGTATCCATCTTCTCTTTACTCACAGATACCAATTAGCTTGTGTTTAAATGTAGCGCTAAAAAACAATCAATTTTGATTTCTTTTTACTCATTTTATAAACTTAAGTTGTTAAATTATTTTAAAACATTAAAACTCGAACCTTTGAGATTCAGTCCATTTGTAGATTTTCTACGATTCTTTGGCTTGGTTTTTATCGTTGGTTCTGTTTGTGCTTTCATGTAAGTAAATTGGGATGGCCAACGTTGTTAGGGTTTGAAGGGCCGAAGGAAGCCATAAGGGGGAGTAGGATCTCAAAGGTAATAAGAACTGCCCTCAAAGGGCAGACCAAAAGAATCTTCAAGGCTATGAAGACTAGTGGTTGCAGTATAGTTGCATTTAGTTTAATGTTTTCTTGTTTAGGATGAATCGTTTGTACAGAATTGGTAACTAATTTATAATTAATTTTTGAACCAGAAAAACTATTGTAAGGAAAAAAATATTGGGACGGCGCGCACATTACATAACACTCAATTAATATGAAAATTTGTATTTTAGGGTTCCTTAAGCGGAAAATAAAAAATATAAGCTTTGTTTCTGCCATGAATACAACAGTTTAACAGAATATGTTTTATGTACGGGTATGCATGGGCGTAGTGTGTATCCGTTTGTCAAGGGATGAGCAGCCCTCAGCCCATATATCTATATACACACACATATATCTATACTTCTACATCATAAAATTTTATCATTACTTTTAAAATTTTTATTACCTAAAATAAAAAAAATATTGTAAATGAAACTTGAAAATCGAGCATAAACTTAATTATTATGCATAAATACATACAAAAATATAAGAAGTAATGAAGAGGTTTGCAATGAGATCATCAGCCACATCTTCTATAATGGTTGCCTTCTTTGATATATTTTTAACAAACATTCTGAGATTATTAAAATGGAAAACTGTAAGTCATAATAGGAAGTATGGAATCTGAAAAAGGTTCTTTTTTATTGGTTCCCCCATTATTTTTAGAGATAAGTATATGAAGAATAATTGCGCTCATTGAATCTTACCCGTTTTACCGAAAAATCGACGTATATCCATCTATTTCCTGAGAAATACGTGGATAATCGATATACGCCGATTTTTCGGTATTACCTTGAAGGGTCAAAGGTATGGTTGTGATCTTGTAATCCTTGGAGATGTCAATAAAACAAAGATCCTTCCTAATTATAGCATATTTTCAGAAAAAAATCATTTACTAAATGGGTTTACTATTTTCTTTCTTAGTTCTCAAAAATCAAGGGGGGAACTGCGGCTCCCACTGCTTCCCCCTACCTGCGCCCATGCGGATATGGATAGTATATACGGATGCTATCGGAAGAGATCGGATTCATCCGATCCGAACTCCTGTCTATTTTTCTTTTTTTCTCATCTAATTCTTTATCTAAATCTTTTATATTTCCATATGGACCATTTCTATTCGTCCATTGTTTACTATTGCTAACAATGTGAATCGGTTATTTATTTTAAATAAGCAAAATTAAAGATACTTCAGAGAAAGATTTTTTTTTTAAATCGCTATTCCCAGCTCTGATAGACTGTTTTAATGAGGACCACTCAATTTTACATATATTAATCGCGTTTAATCATAATTGTTATGGGAAAATTCTAAAATACTGTGAAATCTTATATTTCGTCGATTTTAATGGGAAAAGTTGCTGTGACATTACAGGTATGCTCCCATTGCCTTAAGTATTTAATTTCAGTTTCGTACGATTTTTCGTTTTAGAGCTAGTCTGTTTACGCACGTAAGCACACTCGCCATTTTGCAAGACTTGTTTATTTGGTCTCAGGGGACCTCAAGATATGTATTTCAGTCGAAAACTCGAATTCGAAATTTTTCACGATCACAATACATTCCCTTATTGTATACTCCATATTTGTAAGTGAAAATAAAAATATAATGAAAACCAATGTTTAGAAATCGCTATCCTACAAGCTTCCATCCTTAAAAAAGGAAACTTGTAACACCGTGATATGTATATTATTGACCGTAGATTCTATTTAAGGAAACGATCGGGGTACAGTCAGAAACTTTTTTCTTAATTTTGAAAACAATTTTAATGTAATTTTTTAAATTATATATTCATATTGGATTATATTATTTTTCTTCCCTTTCTTTATAATTTACATATTTAAAAAAAAATCTGCACTGCTACAACCCATGAAGGGTCAGGGATGCAGTACTTTGTAAGGAAGTACTATTACTAGACCAACGGTAGTGCAAGGAGGTGATTTGATCGGAACCATGCTCGACTGCCAAATTTTTATCCAATTAAGGGTACCCACCTAGATAAGGGTAATGTGGCTGCGTGTACCTCGGAGAGCTCCTGAACCCTTAGGCCTTACTCACGGTTACAGTGAAACAGAAAATAATTGTTTGCCATAGCTTATTTGAACCCGGGAGTTAGTAGCACAGTGCCTAACCATTGAGAACGCCACTCCCACATAATTATAATATAATTAACTCTGTTCTCATACTGCATCTTAATACTTGCACGTACATTATACATAGCAATACGTAGCTCAGTGGTTAAGACAGCCTTACCCCAATTTGATGTCTATTTGCGGTGCCGGTTCGAATCCGGCCTGGAGCGTTGACTTTTTTCATTGAGTGGTGGCCCCACAAAATAAAAAACTTTGACTCCCAACCATGGTTAGGCAATATAGGACTTCATGTGTTCTTCACTGATCGCATCCCAATTATCTGCTCATTTATCCTTGATCAACAACTAACGCATGATAAATAGAAGGTTTTATTTACAAACGCAATGAGGAAGTTCTTTCAAATAATTCACCAGCAATAGACTATTTACAAACGCACGCATACTCGCCATTTTGCAAGACTTATTTATTTGGACTCGCAAACTGGTGACGTCATAATGTCTATTTTCGTCGACAACTGGAATTACAAATTTTCTACTATCGGAGTACTTCCTCATACTATATATTTCATATGATAAAAGTAAAAATAAATCATGGCATTGATTTTAACAAATATTGGTTGGCTGTTGGTGTTTTTTTTTTTTTTTCTTAACCTCCTAAATGTAAAAAAAAATTAATTTAACATAAATTATGTAAATTAAAAAATTCTTGACTCTCTAGCACAATACTAAAATTCCAATTTATTGTTGTTGAAGTTCCAATTGTTGCACCAATCGATGCAGAGCTGAGTGAGAGACAAGTGTGAACCTTTCTTATGAGTCATCCACCCATCTCTACCCACACCATATTATCAAAGAAACCTATCTCTGAGATTTACCCCGTATCTCCACCCTGTTATTGTAATCTTTCCTGCTCTGCGAACTTTAGTAGTTTACTTTATTTTAGCTGTGACTACAAGAAATAACTTTCATCACTGTTGTAACCTTTTTTTATTTCCAGAACAAGATCCCAGAAAAGTGGAAAGAACTGGAGATGTAACGTTAAGTCTCCAACTCTTCTCGGAACGAAATTCACTGCTTTTTATTAACGTATTTTTTCTTATAAATGGACCAGTTTATTACTGAGCTTTTATTACATCAAAGGGGGAAAAACTCGTAAAAATAATCTAATTTTTCTTTCTCATTCAAAAGTACTGAAAATATTTCGCAAACCCATCATTTATTAGTTACTTTAATTAAATAACGCTGCATGAATGTTTTTATGTTAAAAAGCCTGTTTATCAAGAGTAAAAATTAGTAGGTTTCTTTTTTTTTTTAATTGATAAGTACTACAATCTGCCACAACCTTCGACAATAAGTAATAGTAATAAATGATCCCATTCATACCAAAATTATAATAAATAATAATACTAACAATAAAAATAATATTAATAATTATAAAAATGAATAATAATAAAATCTAAATATGTAAATAAACAGAATGATAAATGAAATAAACATAATGGAACTATGTACACAAAGTAATATAAAGAAAAGAAAAGAAGTGAAATTTTGAACTAATATAACAATAAAAACAAACACTAATCTACATTCAAACTATAATGTACAGTATTTACACTGTGGACATGAGGACCCCCAAGCCCGCTCTATCCTCACGCATATGGGGTAGTGCAGGGCTTCTCGAGATCACTGCGCAGCTCTCTCACTACGTTACGCGTAGTAGGTTTCTAGGTTTAAAACTGTTAGGAACTAAATATCTAAATAAATCTCTCAAAATAGTTCATCATTACCATTTCACCAATATAAACTCAATAGATTGAACATGATAAAATTAACAGTATTGATACATTATAAAAATTCGTAGAATAGTAATTATCTCATTTTACTGACAGCAGATGCACAAATATATAAATACAAAAATATAAGAGCTGATGAAGAGGTTTGCAATGAGAGCATCAGCCACCTCTTCGACGATGGTTGCCTTCTTTGATTTATTTTTAACAAACATTCTGAGATTATTAAAATGGCAAACTGTAAGTCATAATAGGAAGGATGGAATCTGAAAAAGGTTCTTTTTTATTGGTTCCCCCATTATTTTTAGAGATAAGTGTATGAAGAATGATTGCGCTCATTGAATATTACGTTTTTACCAAAGAATCGACGTATATCCATCTATTTCCAGGGAAATACATGAATAATCGATATACGTCGATACTTCGGTATTAACTTGAAGGGTCAAAGGTATGGTTGTGATCTTGTGATCCTTGGAGATGTCAATACAACAAAGCTGCTTCCTAAAAGAAAAGAAGTGAAATTTTGAACTAATATAACAATAAAAACAAACACTAATCTACATTCAAACTATAATGTACAATATTTACATTCTGGACATGAGGACCCCCAAGCCCACTCTATCCCCACGCATGAGGGGTAGTGCAGGGCTTCGCGAGATCCCAGCGCAGCCCTCTCACTACGTTACGCGTAGTAGGTTTCTAGGTTTAAAACTGTTAGGAACTAAATATCTAAATAAATCACTCAAAATAGTTCATCATTACCATTTCACCAATATAAACTCAATAGATTGATCATGATAAAATTAACAGTATTGATACATTATAAAAATTCATAGAATAGTAATTATCTCCTTTTACTGACTGCAGATGCACAAAAAACTTCTAAAATTAAACACTTTCATAAAATAATTATTTTATGAATAAGGTGACAGAAATGGTCACGAGTTTTAATTATGAACAATGATTTCAAATTGCGATCAGTTTATAAAAATATGAACACGATATATAAATGTATATAAAAAGAATATGTAGATAACTTGAATTTTGATTTATATAAAAATACTGAAATAATATAATTTTATACTGTTTTGTAACACCAGTACATTACTGTAGAAGTCCCACAGTTTTGTTTCTCATGCCTCAAAAGTAACTGGATTTTTATTAAAATGGGCGACATTCTTATGTTAAATTTCTTACAGAAGTTTTCTGTATAACGAATTTGTTTTTAACCAGTTACTTTCTAAGATATGGATGGGACACAAGATATGAGTAATCAATGTATCTATATATCAATATCCCTTGATATTGCCTCTTAAAAGTTAAAAAGGTTTCCATATATTAAGAACTACTGAGTTCTTGGTGTTATTTTTCGACAAAAAGTTACTCGACTGCTTTTGTGAAAAAATTAATAAGTATATTTTAATCTTGTAATTTATTTATTTATTTTTTATATTGTATTTTATTTTCTGGAAGATTATTGATTGACCGTGTGTATAGATGAATGGAATATGGTCCGGGTGCGGTAACAAAAAACTCAAATAGTAGATAATTATACTATTTTATTATGTATTTTATTTTATTTAGATAATTTATAAAAATCCTTTCATCAAAACTAATAATTCTGTTGCCACAACGATCTTCCCTCTATCCTAATCCTGATCGGGAACCCGTGAAACTTTTACGCATGTAATTAATATATTGGTGTTACTAACCAATATAAAATAGGTCCGTTTTGTTTTTTAGAATGTGTCTTCTATGACTGGACTTCATTTATTCTCTCCTTTTCAAGAAACTACATGGTTACATAGTAGAAAAAAAAAATTATTTATTTTGGTAGCGAATTTAAGAGACGTCCATTTTGTTAGGAATACTTTTTTCATCGAACTCTTTAGTTTTTGAGATACGAACAAAAAACTGATGAATTGTGCGTTTTACCTCCACTCTTCCCAGCCCTAAAACCATTCCCTGGAACAATAAAAAAGAAAGCATAATATTCTGGGGGTCCATAAACAATTGGAGGAAGTTGCTTCTTTAATTTTCGAGTAGTTGGGTTTTACATTTTTTATTCTCTAAATCGGTACTCGAACTGAGGTAGTGCTTGAAATTAAAGATGCAACATTACAACTTAGGTAATAATTATTTTAATGTTTTGAAAAAATATGATGTATGAATATATATATTGTTTATATAGGTAATTATAGCTAGTGTGGCGAGAAAAATTAAAGATAGTATAAAACTATGCCTGTTGATTATGACATCGGGCATTTTTTAAAAGTTTTTTTTTTATAGTGTTGAGTCACTCGGGTCATTATTTCGTAGATTAATTACAGTGTAATCCAAATGATCATTGATTGGGTATTTAAGTCTAGTATGTCTCCCCCCCCCGCCCAAAAAAATTATTTTTAGTCACTTTTATTGTTAAACAAATAATGTACCAGATTATCCTAAAAATGAATCGTTTATAATACACGAAGGAAAAATAATTATATAAATACAATGTAATGGGATAAAAACAGTTACAAAAAAGAGATTTATATCTCATTAAAATGGGAAATCTATTTGGAGCTTGCTTTTACGGGATTACACATAGACTGTGTTGTTTTAATTTTTTTTTTGGAACCCACAATGCTGTCACTTTCAGAGATACAGAAGTATCAGTATATGTTAAAAAGTATAGAAATATAATATGAGTGTTTATAAATATAATTATTTTACTGGAATCATACTTTGATGTCTGAGTTTTTCCCCTGTTAATGAAAGAACAAAACACTTTACTTTGACTGATTACCAACAAAGGTATCTCTGATATTTAGTATTTGCTAAAAAGACAAAGCAACTCATTTGCGTCTATAGTCAATTTTATAAATTAAAAACTAACAGTCCTAAAAATGAACTAATGTTTATAGTATACAGAAGAAAAAAAGTTAAATAACAAAATAGAAGAAAATACAGTCTAAAAAAAATATTTTTTGCCATTTTAAAATGGAAAATCTATTTGAAGTTGACTTTTTTTTAAAAACTATACTGACCAGAAATGTATAAGATTCGTGAATGTTTGATTGAACAGAATTTGCGATATAAAAACGTCGCTAAATTGCATATGAATTTCAAATTACCTGATATAGAAAAGAATATTGATTTTACTTATACAATTTTTATCTGATATAAGTCAAAAGTAAAGGATGATATTTTTTGGTTAATTTCCCTGTCAATGCTTTTTTTTGTCAATTAATAATTGAAGAATTAAACTGACATTCAATATGGAAAAAGGAAAGACCCAGTATGATGATCAATAAATAATTATAAATAAACAATTAATGGGCCAATTTCAGGGAATTTATTTATCAGGATAAATGGATAAATTAGGTGAATTTATTTTTATCTTATGTTGAAATCCGTTCTGACAAAAAAAAAAAAAATGTAGTCAAGAATATTGGAATTTAGATTGTCAGAATAATTTCAGAGATGTAGTTTTATTTTGTAGCTATAAAATGTCTACTTAAATGGTTCCTATTTTCCTGATAAGCCTTTTTTACTAAAGGACTATTTATGACTAAAGATAATTTAAAGATTTTATCTTATATTAAAGCTTTGATGTTACAGGTTAGAAGAATAAAATGTTTTTCTTTAAAAATTTTTTTTTGGGTAGCTATGGATTTCAGTTTTCTCTACTTCTATTTGCCTTAAATTTCTTGCTGACCTAACCCGGTATGTGTAAACTTCTAATGACGTTTAAACATTCTACAATGAATTCATTTTAAATGATTAATTTATTTTGGAATATATTTAATTTACATTTTATAATTATATTATATTATTAAAAATACTACCTGAAATTACATTTGTGTTCTTTTTAGATTATTATTTTTAAGAATTACTCATCTTATCTAAAATAACTGAAGAGTTTTCTATCAAAAAATAGTACATCAACTTCTCAGAAATAAAGGTTTTATTGACAAATAAAAATTCAACAACCAAAACTTATTTCATTTATTTTCAAATTTAATTAACATAAATATATTAATAAAAATTTAATTTCTCTACACAAGATGCCATGATAAAATTGAATATATTAACTTTTGATAGAAAGCTCCAATTAATAATTAAAATAACTGAAAGTAGATTCAGTAATATTTTCATAATGAATTAATAATTTTAAATAATTAGTATGCAAGTAGTTCAAAAAAATAAGATTTTTTAAAACTTATGTTAAGCACCTACTATAAAAAAAAAAAAAATAAATATTTTATTTCAATCCTACAGATAACATTGTAGAAAAAATTATTTTACATTAGTTTCCTAAATTTGCCGTTTTTGTTTTTAATTATGATTTATATGATGCTTCTTTTGTGTATAGCAAAATAAAATAAATTATAAATATTTCAAAATAATTATAAATAAAATTCTGCAATGAAGCAAACATTATTTAATCAGATTGATAAAATTATGTTTGAAAAAAAAAAGAATTTATAATGAAAAAAAAAATTAGAAATCTGAGTGGGGGTCTCAGGGGATTCAGGACGTGGAACGTAAGAAATCCGCAAACAAGGTTAACGGATACAATTTAGATAGCGTGGCGCTGGAAGAGGTTCACTGTCCAAGGGAGGGCTCGTTAAAGGAAGGGAAGTACATTATTTGGGAGCGGTAAATTTTTTTTTCTGTTACCGGGTTTCTGATTAGGAATATATTGCTCTCCGCGTTGAGGGCTGTATAGTTTTCCAGTAATAATATATCGGTGGCAATAATTTAGGATCGTTTGTTTAAAATCGCGCAGGTTAATATTCATTCTCCTACCAAATACAGTGATGAAGATATTAAATACAAATCATTTGATAAATTGTTGGTGATCTACGATAAATTACTGCGGAACTGCATTAAAATTATATTAGGAAATGAGAACGCAATGGTTGGAAGAGAAGTGGTATACCATTCAACGATCGGTAAAGAAAGTTTGAATATAGCATGCGACTAAACTTTGTCATCTCGAAAAATCTAATAATCAAAAGTACGGCTTGTAAACATAAGGAAATTCACCTTAAAATGCCACAAGGCAATCCAAGGAATTAAAAACAACCAGGTATACATATAACTACCACCTATATGTATGTATTCAATAACTTACTTCGTCAGGAGGATACAAAAAAAAAAAAATACAAATATATAAAGTTATCTCCAGATTCACATACCCGATCATTTCTTGGTTCAATATAGGTGGACAAACAGTATAATTAACGTGAGATTTTTCATCACCAGGCCTAACATTGCGACGTCGATTTATAAGTTGTTAAGTAACTTATGTGACAAAACTGTCGGTTCTGCCGAAAAAAATCTTTCCTATGTTATTCAGCGCCCAATGGAATGCATTTTTTTTAATTTTGAGATTTTCAGGTGTGAAATTTAATTTTTCACCATTAAAATAATTTTTCCCTGTAAAAAAAATGTTATTCTAATTTGTAGTAGTTAATTTATGTTCTCACTTTATTTTGGTTACACCTTCATACGTCAATGAAACTTACATAAAAGTTGATCCTATATGTACACTTTTTTAGGAAAATAATCTCATCACGAAGGTGTATCAAGTTTTTCTGGTCTATCAAAAATATGCAAAAACGATTTTTTCCAGTATTAAATTGGAATTGGCCCAAAAAATTTAGAAAAAATATTTTATAAACAAACCTACTTTTGAAAAAAAATGTGTACACTAACTTTTTGTTGGTATTGATTTGGCCGAAATAATTTTTGTTGTTTCGTTTAAAATAACAAGCATTAAAAACATAGCAAGATGTGACTGATCTACGATTATGAAGTGTTTCTCTCCGGAAGTCAATCCAACCCGGTCGGACTCGCCCCATTAAGACCCCCAGGGAGCGACTGTCCTATATCACATGTGAAATATTTGCTTAAAACGGGAAGAAGACTTTAAGATATTAAATAGAGCAATATCTAAAAATCGCCTGAAATTGAAAAACGGCATGAAACCATCCACTCCCGCCCTCCGTGGTTGTCTTACTTATCTGATTTCACGATTATAACGAGCAGGTTGGTCGATGTACGACATGTCACAATCTTACAGGAGATCATAACTCAAAACAAGGCAATCCTTCCCGGCCGGACGAGCCCACTAAGACCCCCAGGAAGTGACGGTCCTATGTCAATTTTGAAATATTTGCTTAAAACATGAAGAGGAGACTTTAAGATAGTTTAATCGAGCAATGTTTAATAAGCACCTGAAATTTAAAAAAGGGTTCTTCCTCCTGCCAAAATAACGTATGTAAGGGTCTAAGGGCTCAAAAACATTGTTTGATGGTAGAATCTATTACGATAAAATTGGTTTATAGGTATTTCATTTTGGTTGGAGGTTTTTCACACTTTCCACCACAGTGTGCAGCCTTTTCTTGCTTGCGTACTGAATTGTTCTTACTTAACGTGTCAAGTTAGAAACATGGTCATAAAAATTTGCTATTACCAATGAATTCTTTTACCATTGTTGTTACCTATTAAATACTTTTATATCTATATATAAATATATTTTAAGTACTTAAAGTACTTTATGATGACATGTATACTAATGAAACCTTGGAAGTTTATACAGCGTACCGGTTGGCTACTTAATTCCAGCCTTTAAATTGGTCACTTCGCCCTCACAAGTCACTTTCAGGGTAGGTTAATCTAATTTGTGCTTCTCTTTATTCAGTCGTAACTTCATTACGCTTTATTGTTAGGTAAAAGCGCCAAGGGCCTACATGGAGGATGGCGGACGCTATAGTTCGTTTTTTATTACTAATTTGCCTAATTAACTATTAAATCTTTCTTCTTTTTTAGATAATAAGTTAATTGCAATTCTGACCTAGAATTAATAAATTTGTACTTTATATGAATTCAAACCATGATAAGGCGAAGTTTCTGGTATATCGATTGTTCCCTGTGTTATTGTATTTTGACAATAAATATTGAATTTATATTCAATATAAAATATTCATTTTTGAGTTCATATTACTTACTCATAAGGAAAAAAGCAATATTTAAAGATTATACTGGATTTGCTAATTATAGATGCCTAAGATTCCTGTTCTAAAATAACTATTCAGTCATTGATTATATGCTTTTAGGTCATGGCATCAAGTATTTTTAATTTTAATGAAAGAAAAAGAGGAAATCTGCCTGAATGATTTGTATGGAAACGAAATTTAGCAACCACCGGGTGGCATCTTAAATTGAGTTAGCCTTTAGGAAATTTTCATAAAGATTTTATAATTCTTTCCTTGGCTGTATCCGTCAAAATGGATTTGTTTCAATTTTAACTTAAATTTGATTTACTTGGGACATTGTCGAATCGACTCTTTCTAATGTGGTTAAAGTAACTTGTCACTTCGCAAATATAGTTAATAATTCAGATCTATGACGAAAATGAACAAAAGTCCTTTATTATTGAAGATGCATAGACCTTGAAGAAATAGTCTTTGCGCTATATATATATATATATATATTGCTGTATGCAAATATGATAACACCTGATAAGGCCACAGTACCTATATCCCTGGTTAAACATAGGCTAAACGTATATATACAACGATCATAAGACAAAATAAATCAGTATATACTTTGACATTGTGTGCATCGTTTATTGTCCTTTTTTCTTTAGTTTCTTCAAGTGACCTACCGTAACTTACATATTTTTTTCTTGACCGCTGTAGATCTATATTTTTATATGTCTTGAGGAACAGTCACTAATACAACCATATTTATATAATACAACTACAGTTATATATACACTATACCGGCCACTGGTCAAAAAAGAAAAAGAACTATAAATTTAATAAATCGTGCACGAAAATTAACATTCTCTACATCACTAAAACTAAAGCAGAACATAAAGTAGTAGCTCTCCTCCTAGCAAATTGGTACCCACATAAACTAGTCTGTCAATTACTAAAGCAAACACTAACATTGACACAACCAGAACCCCAAGAAACCAACAGCATCACATACTACTCAATTCCTTATACATCAAAACTTTCAGGGAGGATATCAAAAACTTTAAATAATAAAAAAAAAAATTATATTAAAAAACACGGCCACTTTATCCAAACTTTACACTAATACAAAAGATAAAGAAAACATAGAGCTATAATCTAATATAGAGTATGAAATTTCTTATAAAGAACTTCAGAACAGTATCTCAAAAGAAGGGTAAATCAAGACAAATATAGTTGTACCTCAACGAACAAACCTTACCCAACTGCTCTCACCACACAGCTTAGACAAACAGGACATAAATTCAAATTTGAGACACCAAAAATTATACGTGGAAAAGAAAACAACTTTCAGTGAAATTTAAAAGAAATGATTACTAAAGAAAAATATAAGAACCGGACTATCAATAAAAATAAAGAAAAAATACAAAACAGAAACAACAGATGGTCAACCTGCTAGAAAGAACGGCTATGTGTTAGAAAAACCAAAGTAAACTCTTTAACTCCATTTCAAATCTTTTCATTTTTCGTACAAAGTTCGAGTTAGTGGTTAGTTGGTCACAGAAATGTAAAACAAACTGTAATAGACAATTATGAGTAATTTTTTAATTGTAATAGTTATTAATCTTAAATTATACTATGAATATTTAGTTTTATAATAAATAGTTAAAGAAATCATTTGTTTGAAAAAAAACTGTTTTTTTCTTTGTAGGACATGCAACTATGCAAACAATTGCCAGTTACCAGAATGTAATTTTATTATTGACTGATCCTGAAGACCAAAAATAAAAATCTATATCTATACAGCTAATACTAGCACTACTGATACCGGGTCACGTGGGGATCACTGGAAATGAACTGTCGGACATTGTAGCTAAACAACCATTTGATCTTCCAGGTCACAGGGTGCGGCCATTCTGACACCCCAATGAATAAGTCTTCCGATGAAAAATGAAATATCATCTAGTTGGCAAGCCATGTGGGATGAAAGCCCGCCAAGCAAATTAAAAACTATTAAAAAAACCATTAAACCATGGACCACATCAAACCGTTCCAATCGCAAGGAGGAGATAGCTATTGCCAGATTGAGAATAGGTCATACAAGTTTAACTCATAGATATCTGATCAGTAAGCAGCCACCGCCAAAATGTCAATACTGCAACAGTGTACTTACGATCAGTCACATATTTGAGAAATATCATTTTTATTCCGCGAACTTGAGTAGATTGGAAGTAGGTCCAGTGTATCGGATGCTCTGAATGATGACCAGAAGAACGTGGAAATGGTTTTATTTTTCTTAAAAAGGAATGACCTTTTGAATAAGATTTAAATCAGAAAATCTGGTATACATAATAAAAAATACCAAAAGAAGTAATTATTTAAAGAGGAAAATAAAGTGAAATAGAATTATAAATATAAATGAAATAGAATTATAAAGCGCGAAACATGGGCGTTGATGACCTCAGGGTTTCACGCCCTAAAGCCCCAGATAACAACAACAACTACTAGTAGTACTTTCTACAATGTATTAATGATATTACTACGTTTTGGTCTGACAAGACCGTTTTCATACTGGACGTTAATGGGTTGAATAATAATTATGTAACATCCAAAACTAAACTCAAATTATAAATTCCAATCCTGGACTAATATTAAATTATAATAGTAGGTACCAAAACTACACCAGGTTACAATACTTCGCTTATAGCCCCAGCGGCGGTCTGGAAAGTAATAAACTGAGTATCTGCTCCATTAATTGATTAACCATTGGAGGTGAATAGACGGGCTATTGCAATGTTGTGCTGACCATACACTTCCTCCGAGATAAACGATGTTAAATAATGTGCCCTGATCTAGTGGCACTCGCTCTTGCTGGCTATTGTACTGTTAATAGGCTCTCCACCACTCTGGCCTTAATAGAAAGGAACTTCGATATTTCTCGTTGGCTGTTCCAGAGAGAAAATTTTATCCTAGCATCCCCAAATGTGTTTATAGATTCATGAAGATTTTTTTATTGTGAACAAATAGTAAAAAAGATTTGTGAATAGGATATTAGAAATAAATAGATTGTCTTCTCATGTTCTCATGAATTTGTATATTCAGTGAAATTGCACAATCCGTGCCACCATCGTTCTGGAATTCTCTACTCTCATTCATCCGTGAAACCCCTTAATTAACCGCACTTAAACATAAACTATTTCTCCTACTCCTCAACTATCAATTTTACTAAAGTCTGTAACAATAAAATAGGATTTATGGATTATATATTTGTTTTCATAAATTTATTAATTTATTTCAATATCTAATTTTCAAATATTTGTATTGTTTGATTTACGTTTTCAGTATTTATAAATATCTGGTTTGGAAAAGCACTTTTGTTTTTGTTTTTTAATTTAATTGTTTAATTTGTTATTTATCAATTATTACTTCGTTACTAAACCATTGTGTACCAGACAATTATCAGTCAACTATTTATCATAGTTATTCTTAAGTTAAGGGGTCCCAGAATAAAATTTCATTCTAATTCCATGTCTTGGAAGAATATATAATATATTTTAAAAAATGAGATAAAAAAAATGCTGAAAGATTGAGAATATTTTTTTTAACCTAATGAGTTTATAACTTGTGGATTTTTAATTTTAAGGAGTCTCCCCATTTCAACAATTCCTTTCACTAAATGAGTAAATCTATTTTTACAGATAAAGATTTAGTGACTATTCCAAAGCTCAAGACCACCTGGCCAATTCTTCACTGTTGCAATAGATTGTTCTAATTCTGGATGTAACGTTCATATTTCATTACCATTCGTTCGTGTTCACACTGATAGTTGACTAATAATAAATAAACGGTCAAAGGGAAAAAAATAGCTGCCATCATTTTCTTTAATGAATTATTGATATCGATGGTCTTGAAATTTTCCCATTTTCTTTGCGGTTAGGATGCTAAAATATATACCCACCACAAAAAATCTAATGGTTTTTCCGCTTTCAATAATTTTGATAGAATATATATTTCTATTCCGAATCTGTTGATAAAATAGAATTTAAAAAAAAGTTTTTGGTTTTTTGCCTGGCCTTCTATGTAAAATTTCCATCACTTTAGATTTTAGGTATCAATATAAATATGATTGTTTACGATTGTTACTTACATGACAATAATAAAAGTTTTGCAGTTACAAAAACAATAAAAGTAGTTTCCTCAGTCCATACAAAAGGAAATTTTGTTTGGCTTTTATAATTTGATACATTGTAAATATTCCAATCATTTAGAGAAGCCAGCCTCTCATAAATCTTGCAACGAGAGGTTACGCACAAAGGAATTCCGATCAATGAATGCAACTTTTTTTGTGATACTACTAAATATTGGACAAGTGTCCGAGGGCTCTAGAATTTAAAAAAAAATATAATTTTAGAAGTTCTTTATATTATCGTACCTCGCCTTTGCTCTGCATATATTTAATGTTTATTAAATACCAATCGATTTACTGTTTCTTGCAGAATGAGGACAAAGGAAGCTTGATCATATTGAATGAGTTTAAACATATAAAGTAAAAAATATATATATATATATTTGCAGTAAAGTAGCCCAATAAATCGTTTTATAGGAAATATCAAGTCAGATTGGTTTTAGCGTCTTTTGAATCCCTAAAATACAAGTTCGTAAATGTATCAAAAATTAGAAAATTTTAGAGTATTGTTATTTTTTTCCTTTGTCCCACGTTCACGAAATAAATTCTTATCCTTGAGATGATTTATTTTATTTGAAGCTAATTTTCCTAACGTATAGAGGCATACAATCTAAATGGGATGAGAAATTGAAAATTTGGCTTTCTAAATGTTAGATTTAGATAAAATTGTGATGAGTTTTGAATTTTCTCCGTGATTGCAGGACACCGTCTGAAAATTAAATCCTCCGAAAATTTGTAATCTTTAATTTGTATGAAAATTTGTATTTAAGGCCTTAAAAACCCTGAAAACGAATCTTCCTTTTTTTTTCCTTATAAAAATTTTGTTGGTCTATTTTTGGTTTTCATAATTTTTTATAGGCTTATAGTCGTTTAATATGAACAACAATATTTTTGTATGATCTTGCGAAAAAAAAAATGGAATAATATGAAATAACAATTAAGAACATGCAGAGGAAAGATATAATATAATTATAACAATAAATCTAAAATTGTATGCATTTTTTTTTTCATGGCTCCTGGAGCTAATACAATATTTAACCATAAGGCATTGTCAAATATGTATTCAACTTGTATCACCAAAAAAGTTTCATTAAAATGAGTGATCCTCCGTAGCCTTTTGGAAGTTAAAAAAAAAATTGTATATTTACTAAATTATTCTTTATTGCAATCATTAAAATAAAATCGATAACAAGTATTACTTATAATTATCAATTGTTTATTATTAATGAGAGCTTACAAGCGCAAGGTTTGATGCTGATAACACTAAAAATCTTTGCCTCTTTCCACTGAACCCCATCAAACCACACAATGTTCCCATCAATTTTTTGGTACTCCATCGCCGTTTTCACGTCGCTTCTTATCGATGTCTCGATTCATTTAGAACTATGTAAAGGAACATAAAGAAGAGTACAAGAAGTATGAAAGTTTAGTATTACATTGTAACGTTTCGGAGGATGTATTTGAAAATTCTACCTTTACCTATGTCTACAGTTTATAGGAGGGATGTGGTCGATAATGTTATAATTTGTAAGCTCAGTTTATTTTTAAGGGTATTTTAAAGGGAAGGATGGAAATTACTTGATGGAAGTCCTGATCTGATCAATTGGTAAAGGAAAATTCTGGCTGCTAAATGGTCTGGAAGAGGACATTAGACATCTAAAAAGGATCAGAAGGAAGACAAAGGGTAATGATCGGGCCTGATGATGAATTATTGCAGAGGCATTGAGGGCAGTTGCTGGTACGGGAAATAATATAAAAAAATTAAATCCAACCGCTTCTACTTTTAAGTTCTAACTAAATGCTTTGTATAATAGAAAAACTGAAAAGGTCATCTAAGGGATGAAATTGTTTTTATTAGCTTAATGTAATTCAAATTAGATCGCGTGACTAGGCCTCGTCCTATTATAAAGTGCTCAGATATTTTTTAATTCCGTCTGTTAGTAGCCGTTTTCTTCCTCGACGACTCTTTAATTTCTCCTCCCTTATTAAAAATAGTTTTATAAGGAAAAGAGGGTATACTACAAAAAGTGGTAGAAAATACTGGTATCATTCAAAGAATTTCATAGAAATGAGTTTACGGAAATAATTAATCTTTGTTATTATTGTTGCTGGAATTCCGTATTCTCTTTGCTAAGACATTTGAACATAATTTTACTAGAATAATTTCCTTATAAATCATAGGACTTGATGCGCATCAAATAATATTCAGATACGAGTGCCAAGGTTGGGGAAGAACTTGTTTTTATCGATCTTTATTCTGGGACACTTGGTCCCTTGTAAATAACTATTGGGAAAAATTTCTACATCTTTTTTCTGGCTATGTTACTGATTTTAAACATAATTAAATACAATTATTGTAATATCTATGTAACTAAATTATGACCAAAAGATACATATTCATCCAACCCTATATTGATGTTTATTATATTCAAGTTCTCGGAAGATTGATAATTAAGGAGATGGATATATAATTGGTAATTGAATGATGTTAAGTAAAATGAGATAGATTGAGTAGTAAAGGATGTTCAAAGGAGGAAGTTCTAGAGGAAAGGATAAGCATATCAGTAGGCTGTGATTTTGTGATTAACAAGTGAATGGATAAACTTGGAGTGAGGAGGTAAAGGATATTGGAAGCTTTTTTAGTTATTAGGGATTGAAATATAAATGTGCCAAGAAGGTATAGTTTTCGGATAGAGCAACTTTGTTCGAATAGTAGTGGGAGATATTAGAATATCTAGGAATACCGAAGAAGAATCTCATAATGCAGTTTATTAATCTTTTTAGTATCATTTCTTATTCAATAGAGAGCCATCCGTACACTAGGCATCCGTAGATGTGGAAGAATACTGGAAGGTGACGTGTACTTCGAATCACGGGATCTTAGGAGCTTTTCAAGGATTGAGATTGGGAAGTGTGGCTATTCTATGCTAAGTACTGATAAAATCTAGGGTTACGGTGTTTTGAAACTGGATTGGTATGTTGTTGATAAATAATAAATGGATAGTCAAAGAGGGAATTAAGGGAGGGTTTTGAACCGACGAGAATGGCCTTTGCTTTTGCTGGATTCAGACTCAACTTATTTTCCGAAGCCCAACATTGTACGCTGTCAATGTCTTCCTGGAGCTTACGGGATGCTTCGATTATGTCAAAAATATGAGAAGATATAAATGTATAGGTCGTTAGTATCATACAAATGATATTGGGAGTGGTGGATAGCATTTGGTGATTCCTTTATATATACATGGGAATTAGAGTTGGTGACAGGGAAGAGCCTTGAGGAACACGTAGGACTAGGAAGAATTAGTGGTGATAAAGGGGTTTCATTAGATATAACAACGGTTTGGGAGTGGAGAGACTGGAAAATATTGTGTAATTTTGAGAGGAGGGTTGTGTGATCAACGAAGTCGAAAGCTTTTGAGAAGTCGAAGAGGACAAGATTGTGATTTACGGTCGGACTATAGAGGAATGGAATTTTTTAATTAATTAACCCAAGGTCTAGGGATTTTTTTAGCAGAACCGGTTTTCGTACGATTTTGCCCAGAGCTGTGGAAGTTTTAGATTAAATGATAAGGTTAGACAAATTAAGAATTTTGAGTATTTTAAAAATAAAAATGGACTTATTCTGTCCGTACCTACCTGTGTGAGTAATAAAAATTGTTTCTTTTAATAATATTTCGCTTACTCTTATAAAACAGTGGTGCTAGTCAAGATTTTTTTTGGCCATTAAAGATAAAAACTAATTAAGAATTTACCTAAAAATCTTCCTTTATTCGTGTAAATATTCCTTACATTTGTATAAATATAAATTTAAACGAAGTCTGTTCATACTCTTTTAATTGGTGGCTTCAGCAGGGACACTTCTTCTCTTTAAAAATAAAAAAATGAATTTTGGATTAATTTTATATTATATCCCCTACAACTTTATCGTAAATAAAACAAGACTGCTGTATCCCTAATTATGCATTAGATATGATTCTTTCTTCTCTTTAGTTAATTTGAACTACAATTAATTTACAGGTCATTCGTATAAATGATGTATTACCAAGAAAGTATATTCAGCTCATATAATCGATAAAGCTGTTACCACTGAAAAGTATCATTTCAGTTTTACTTATAAGATTGAGCAATCCGTTAACTTATATTAACCCTGCATTGAACTCACTGAGATCTCACAGCTAGGCCGTACATGAACGAATGTTTTAGGCTGGTAATGAATATTTGGTGAGAATCGTGGCGCTGTGGAAACTAACCTTAGTATGAGGTTTGATCCTTGCCTAGTTCGTACACTAATCTCAACAAAGGTTCATTTTTGGACTTTAAAATACTGGGTCCAATCTACGTTCCATGTACTTGGGCATTCGTGTCCGGACTGAAATCTTTAAAACCCAATTTGTACCGTCTCAATCAGTCGAATTACTTATGCCGAAATTTTAAACCTGTATAAACCTAATAAAAGTACCTTTTATAAAGGTTATTCTAGTACCGCGTCAATGGCATTGAGGGCCAGTGGAGACTGAGCCGCATACACTAATGACTTTAGCGGAGAAACTAGCCATTGCCAGGACTCCAACAGCGAGTGGGCCATGCCTTGTTAATCTTCGAGGAGGATTATAGGGTTGGTTGGGGCAGGATAAGGATTGTGCCAGGGGATTAGGTACTATCAGGTGCTAATGGATGTTGGAAAATCTGGATGGAGTAACCCTATCGACCACTCTATAACAGCTACCAAAATGCAACCAATATAGTGCATGATTTAGGCCGTTACCATACACAAATCCTAGTGAAAGCGAAAAATACGTCCATTTTTATATACATATATACTGCTTATTTTTTTAAGTCTTAGTCTGGAGTTCATACCAGCTTCTCCCAAGTTCGATGTGGATAATTCTGAACTACTTAGAAATTTGAGTAGAAAAATCACCCAACCTGTTTAGAAGAAGTTGAAGTTGATAAAGGGTTCACTCCCCTTCTTCCCCTTCCAACTTAAACAAGTTCTTAATAAGTCTCTACTTCATGAAAAAAAAAAATTATCGGGTTTTTCAGATCTCCCCAAGGATTATCTTTCCGTCTGTACCCTGTCGACCCTCCAATTAAAACATGTTTAAGGGAAATCCTATCTTAAGTAATATAATTTGAAAGATCTTATGAAAATATTTTAGTAAGCCAATCGGATTAAGAAACTCAGTTTGGTTCTGAAATAGCATCTTTCGATGGAGATGATTCATCTATATCCTTTTACAAATATAAAGCTTATTGGAGAGATTGTAAACTTATTTGAAAATAAAGTTCAAGTGTTTTGTTTTGTAAAACAACAAATAAAGAAATTTATAATTAATATTAATAAAATTTTTGTTTTATATATATCCTTTGTAAATAGCACTGTTTCTTGAACAAGGGTTTTATATTAAGATTATCAACTTTATAGAGACTGGCTATATCCCACGTATTCTCAGAGCTGACTTATTGACTCACGGCTATACTAACAGAATAAATAATTTGATCCAACCAGATTCGAAAATGAGCCCGAGAGATAGTAAAATGAATGAAGTGAAAATTAATAGAAAAAAAAAATATTAACCAAAGTTTCGCCCCATTTACCATATGTCTACGTTATATCATATTTGTTACAATTTCTAATAAGTATTGTTATATTATTTATTACTCTAGTTCTGTATTTACAATTATATCACTTATAGCTGTATCTATTATTAATTAATTTCCTATTCATCTATGTTGTATTTCCTTAACATATGCTGTATATTTTCTTCATTTTTTTCATATGTATTCTAATTTTTCTTGTCACTTCTTAAAATGTCTGTATCTTGTTTTAATTTAGTCCTGACAAAAGTGGGGCGGAATGGTCGCTATTATTAAATAGTTTTTTTTTTACTATTTTAGTATTTTTATTGACCGTCATTCGGACTATCTTTCTACAATCTACTTCATTTGTTCAACTATCTTCTTCTAACATTTTCACAGAAACGTTTCGAATACAAAGTACCCAGCAGCAATACAAGCAATACTTCTTTGTATTATATTCGCCGAAACAGTTCTGTCAACTCCACGACTCACTGAAGATCCAGTGGCTGCTCTATCGAGCTACTATTGATCCTATGCGAAGCTAAATCTAATTATTCATCATATTAGTTTCTATCAGATTTTTATACAATGAGTCGTTTTTTTATGAATGCCAAAAAAAGTTTTTTTAGTGTCTTGGTCTGAAGTTGTTTTTGTTTAAGATTTCATTTGCTAGCCCATATTCACAGGAATATTGTTCGGGGTAAAATTTTCTACAAAACATCCTTTTTCTGAGAGGATGTCTCGTATATAAAGTGTCCAATAAAAATTGGATATGATAGGAGAAGTTTGTCGGGGGGTGCGGTCAGTAAAGAACAACATAAGTAAACAAAACAATATTTATTTATTTTATACCGACGTTTCGACCTGACTTTCTAAAATTGGATATGTTATTAATTTAAAATAAATAAAAAAACAACTCTTTTTTTGTCACTATATTTAAAACTTCATGAATGATGATTTGACTTGAATACTTAGAAGCCTAATGGTTATGTTTAGCTCCTATTATAGGTACTTCAATGGAGAGAGAGGTGTGTAGACAGTAGTAATAGACGACAGCATTGGTAGCTTGATTGGTGTTATCGCTATTGTATCCCTGCATTATCAAAGCTTTGTAGGGATGCTTTGCTTCCTTAGTGTACTTAATCGAGATTGGACCCGTACTTTAATTAAAATTATTAATTAATAATTGTATCAAATATTATTAAAGTATTTTTATTTTAAGTTAAATAAATAAAACTTTTAATTAAAAATCTGAGTAAATAATGTAACTCAATAATATTATGTGGTCGAACAAAAACATTGTAGAGCTGATCGTTGGTTGTAAATCAGTACATTGCTATTGACTAGTCTCTTGTCGTAGTGTACTTTGTATAGCATTTATTTGACAAGCCTAGATTTGACTCCGTTACATTGAATACCTCGTCCTGCCAAGGGCCTCTATTTTCAAAGGACAAATAATCTGTCTCCAGTGAAGGCGAATGGACCAATATCTCTCCTTGTTCCCAGCTGGGCGTTGGGTAGAATTGTTGATTATATAGACATTTTTACTAGCTGTCAATGCGATGCTTCGCTATTAATAGATTGAGTATA
>NW_027111589.1:135388-162704 GCF_000696795.3 Halyomorpha halys
GCAAACTATAGTACTAGCTGACCTTGCAATGCTATTGCTACTGCTAGATTTGAGTAAGTGCTAAATATACTCAAGTATAGATTGAATGAACACATTTGAAAGTTTGATATCAATTTAATTAAAATTAAACATTCACGTAAATATAATTTTTATGTCGGAACTAAAAGTTTCATATTATTTTTTAAAATATAAGCAAAACGTTAAATAAGTCATATCTTCGTTAATTGTTAAAGTCGGGTATTTAGTGATTTTTTTTTCTGTTTTGTTGGGAATTATTCTTCCATTCAGATAATAGATATCGTGAAAAAAAAAAGAAGAAAGTCAGACGACGCTGAAGTTCACGAAACAATTCGCACTGACTAAGCTATCGGTCTCAGCGTGAAACAAACTTGATATGCGTTGGTATCCATTTCAGCACCTCAAGAAACCCTTTAATAGAAATTATCCAAAAAATGAGAATAAATATTTTGAACAAAATATTTGTATTACTTAAATATTTAAACCGCTGTTGCGGTAGGATCTCGACCATGGTTTTACTGATCTTTTGATTTCTTTTAGTTTACTCGGAGAACTTTCATCCTACTTGGCCTGCCATATTTCTAATATTTGTAATTTAAAGGGTGTACTGATGGGGTAAGAACGACGGAGCCTCGGCTATGGAGCGTGAGTGCCTCTCTGGCAGCTTTGTCGTCTTACTTTACCTGAAACATCTTCAGGATTTTATATATATATTTTTTAAAATATAGTAATTTAATGGAATTGTATTTTTTCCATTCTTCAGAATGATTGATGTATAATGTCTTGAAAAAAAAAAATGTATACTTTCTTGGTTATGCGTCATCAAAGTTTTATTTATAACTTTTTTTCTAATTGATAAATTCTGGATTTCAATAGCAATGAACCTGCCCGAGATGTAACTGAATATTTTAAAAAACCGTGTGTATATCAGTTAAGAACTCTCCGAGATCTTAGAAGTAACAAGGGGACATGAAATTTTTACTCATAGCACATATTATCAATTATTTAGTAATTTAATAGATACAAACAGTATTTACTATTTTTTTATTGTAAATAATTATTGATTGATAGTCAAACCATTCATTCTCTGGTTTATTGGCATACACATGTATTTCATTTTTTTTTAGGGGGGGGGGGAGGTTCTATGCTAAAACAGAAAAAATTAAAATTTTACTGTTTGTGTTTTTATATAGCGAAGTAATTTATTTTATCATTTTTTATTTAATATGTTTTAATTAATACATTTTTAAAAGTGATGTTTCATTTGCTTAAGTATGTGTTAAATATTTTTTCGTCCACTCAGTTTTGCTAAAAGTTATTTTTTTTTTCATTTTATTTCCATCTTGATCTCTTCCAACATATACTTGGCAAGAGTGTGAACCTCTCAGTTCAGGTAACATTTTGTATTCATTTGTTTCGCCTCTTTTTAAAATATTAAACTAATGTAATTGCATACAATGGACCTACTATTTCCAAAACGCTTTTAAACTGCTAAATATATAATGTATTTACGGAAGGTAAAAGGTTGCAATGGGCCGAAGGAAATCTGATAAGACTGGAATAGACCTATAAGTTTCAAAGCTTTGATTAACGGGCGGAAGGTGTAGAAGCTTCACCTTTATGGGGTCGAAGTGGCGAAAAGCGACACCACCACATATGAAGATAGATTGGAAATGAAATTGTTCTGGGAGATGACACACCGAGGCATGAATATTTTTAGCAAGACCGTTCTAGATGAAAGGAACCAATCCACTTTAGCATAAAATGTCATCGCCTCTGGAGAATAGTTGACCTTCCACAATGTGTGGGTAACAGTGCTATGCCCACGTGCCGTGTTCTTGTATTGACCCAGACTTTGTAGGAGTTAAATCTGAATGGTTACTTTTTATATCATGGAAAAAAAAAATGGTAATATTTTTCATTTAGGCTGGAGAAACAACTTCAATAATTCCTCTTACATCATATATAAACATACATTTTTACCGAATTTCATACAGAAAAAATCGATTATGGACAGTGAAATCCATCAGGAATATTTTTTTTTTATTATTGTTTGTAATTTTTTATTTGTATATATATGTTTGTGATAATTATTGCAGTAGGTTATAGAAAAGTAAATTTAAACAAAAACTACATTAAATTCATCTTAAACGATCTGAATAGTGATTTGGTTCACATGGTTTATAATGGCCTATGTTTTATCCAGTGTTTTTTATTTTTATTAAAAAGTACTAGACTCTTATTATTTTTTTTTATTAAATTTATTTTTCAAGTTATTTATATATAATTTGTACCAGAACTTTTCTTTCTCGGAAAAAGATTTATCCTGTTCTATTTTATTATATTATATTCACTTCAAAGTATTTACTTACAGCTATTTATATTGGTGAGTATTGTACATCTATGACTATACAATCTTGAGAGAAATGCTTGATTTAGCGATGCTGCTTAAATACATTGAGTTGCCAAAATACACAGCATACCAATCTATCAATGAGCTGACATATATTCAATACATATATTTACATGATATAACAAATTTTTTTTTTACATTTTTCTTTTACCATTTACACGCTAAATACAAATATTTTATTTTATTTTTGTTATTTTTTATTTAACAATTTCATTCCATTTGACAATTTTATTCTTCCTAATTCACTCTCTCAGACTCTCTTGACCATTGGTTAAACGAATTTATCTTTTGACAGAAACGCAAAATCAAACTCAATCAAAAATCGAACCAAGGACATAGTAGTTACAGCAGTAGATCAATCAAAATAAAAAGTTAAAACACAAATCGGCAGATTCATAAACTAAAAAAAGCTACATTTTATAGTTATATATACCAAAACTATGAATAGGAAGCCAAATTTAGCTATCATGTTTTTACTAACATCTGACAATAAATTAAACGATGTTAATTTTCATTGTTCAATCCTTTGTGTTGCTCCTCCTGATCAATTTGAGCGTGGAATGAGATCCCAATGATCCCGGCAAGATAGGAAATAGTTGTTAGGTTATTGATCGGCAGACAATGACACATGATACTCCTTATATAGAGCAATAGCCATTCTAAAGGGAAGTCACTAGGGCTCTTCCAATCTTATCTGGCTTGCTTCGTTGACCTTAGCTCCCTATATAGAGAGTCCTTAACAACAAAGGGCTATTTGAGGGCTAAGTAGATCGGGTGGTATTATTCCTGGCAATATGTCCTTATAATACTCTGCAGACCCTTTGTAGGCTTGAGGCTCCGTTTGGAAGTAATATTCGTACCTATCTGCCCAGGTAGAGTTGATTTGTTTAGGTTATCGCTATATACAATATAACTTCAGGATAACTGGAATTTCCTTCATTTTAGTTCTGATCGTTTCATGGCTTCTATATTTTTTTCTTTTTCTCCAACCAGGCCATTTCTGGCATGCGAAAGGTGATCTTATAGGTTCCCAACCTATTGGCTGGGAAAGTCACAATTCATTCTGTGGGCCTGCAAAATAAATTGAAACTAATTTCTACCTGCCTTTGCCGAATTTTAACTGGTGCACAGCACAGCACCATGGTCGAAAAACTTACAAAAAATATACCAATCATGTTTTCTCTAGGTTTTATCTTTCCATAATAACTTTAAACAGTAGGCTTATGGCTGGTTTCCCCCGTTTGTTATATATCTAACTAACCCCAACGATACAAGAATGAATTAGCTGAGACGATGTCATTAATATTGACAAAATATCAAATAAAATCAAAATAAATAAAAAATCAATTTGTAGATTCTCCACAGGTCTGTACCATGTCATTGTGTAACTAACATCAAATGTACTTTTATATATTTTAATACAATTGTAGATATCAATAAATAAATAACAATTTTTTTTCCCAAAATATAAATTTGTTAGCAAGCTTAAATAATTTCATTAATAATAAATAAAATTTTAACAGAGTTTCAGAATTGTTGCTAAGCTAATCGGAAGAGGTAAAAATTGCTTACTTATATGTAATCCTTACGTTCATTTTTTGTCAACTGAAGACTGAGAATGAATAATAATTTTATTAATAATACTTATATTTTTCTTCCTCTTTCATTCCTAGTTGCTTACAAACTTTTTCCTCCTTGTTATTAAATATTTTTTTATTAATCAAAATATTATTTATTTTCTAAGGATAAAATTAATTTAATTTCGTTTTATAACTAATGTATAATTCTGATATTCCCTTGTTTCATTATAACATTCAATATTTTAAGGTATGTAATCAGAATTAATTATAATTGATCGATTTTACTCGTAATTTGTATTACGGATGCCATAAATGATGCCGTTTTTCTATTTCAGGTGCTTTTTAAATATTGCTCAATTTAACAACTTTAATCTTAAAGTTTCCCCTTTCCGTTTCAAGCTAGTATTTCAAATGTGATATAGGGCCGTCGCTTCCCTGGGGTCTTAGTGGGGCGGGTCCGGCGGAAAAGGTTTGCATTTTTTTGTGTTATGATCTCCTCTTTTGAAACTGTGACATTGTACATCGACCAACCTACTCGCTATAATTGTCTGTTTGAAAAGTCAGATTAGTAAGGCTACAACGGAGGGCGGGAGTGGAGGATTTCATGCCGTTTTTTGTTTTCAGGCGCTTTTTAAATATTGCTCAATTTAAATATTTTACAGTTTCCTCTTCTTTTTTTGTAAGATTGTAGACTGTAGTTGTAATGGATTGAAATAAATTAAGCATGGTGAATAGGAAACCTGTAATACCGATTACATATAACAATAAAATATTGATTATATAATAACAGAAAAAGGTTAGTTAAATTTATTGAATCTTAAATTAATTTAAGATTAAAGGTCGTTCATCTCAAGTCTTTGGGATCAGTTAAATTGGTATATTGAAAATTTTCTGGTTCTCCTATTGTCTATCATATTATTCTACTTAATACAATTTTGTAACTAAATGATTTAAAAATTCAACTTCATGCAGGCTATCCTGCCCAGGTCAAAACAACAATTTCTAATTATGTAGTCAATATTCATATTAAAACCAAAATTAAAATTTATCACAGTCACTATTGGTTAAAACCTAAGGTTGATAAATTAAACAACTAATATATATATATATTTATGCTGTTATTTAATTGTTGCGAGATGCGAGGTCATCCTGATATGAAGATATTATTAATGAATTATAGCCACGTTTTGTAATAATAGGAATAAAAATATTATGTTTAAATTACTTTTATTTTCTTGTAATGCGTTAAAATTGACTTTTCTTAATGTACTCGCAAAAAGATAAGGATATCAATATTATAATTTATTTCATTTTATTTGAATTATATCCTTAAGATTTATTATTTGTTAGAGGATTTATATTATTTCATTTTTTTTCATTACCATTTATGTTGGTTTATTTATTTATATATCTTCTGTATTTCATAAATCTGAATTTTTTAACTGGTAAATATGTATAGTAACAGTAATTGTACCTTTTGTTTATTATTTTTAGTTTACTTGTATTTGATTCTTTTTAATTTTTTTTTCGTTTTTATTAGAAGTTAGTCACCAAATGACTTATGATATGATATATAGTTTTATTTTATTTGTTTATTTTTTATCTTAATCAAATTCATAATTATAATTATACTTATGATGGTTTATAATTTCATTTTTATTTTTTAATGATTCCCAAACCTCAAAAGCCGCCTGAATACCCATCCTCCTACCGTCCGTATTTCTTTGTTACCTATCATGGGCAAAATCCTTGAGAAACTCATCTTAAAACGCCTGTACCCTATCCTTGATTCCAACCAGGATCGGGTTATTTCTATATAGATGCGAGGTCATCCTGATATGAAGATATTATTAATGAATTATAGCCACGTTTTGCAATAATAGGATTAAAAATATTATGTTTAAATTACTTTTATTTTCTTGTAATGCGTTAAAATTGCCTTTTCTTAATGTACTGGCTAAAAGATAAGATTTAATTGTATTTTAGTCATCTTATAACAATTTTTAATGAATTTACGATGGGTTCTTCTTAATTTTATACAATAATAACCATTATACGTATGAGGGATACTTTTGTTCCATAGCTGTAGATTAAATTCATTGCTAAAAGTTTGCTATGAGATAACAAAAAATACTTTACTCTAAGCGATACAATCAGTCTGTGTGTTCTTGTTAGAGCGTCGGTCCTAATGCACTGACACTTTAACAAGAACTAACTGAAGGACCGCAATCAGCAGCCATTAAAACTTGGGACTAGCTGAGGAATACTAAGCGGCACAGCGCTCCAACTATGTTGGGCTTCCAAACCGCATTGTCCCAGTCCGATCACCTGCCAGCCAGTTAGAGTTGCTTTTTGTGACCCATCCCAACTCCGAAGGGGTCTTTGATAGAATTTAGTACGACTATAGTAACAATAATAATAATCGCCATGGTTCGATGCCGATTACCACCAATCGTTCTCTACATATATCTGTCCAGTGACGCCACCCTCTCCCCCCTCCCTCAAAACCTAAATCTAGTAAATCAGTCTTAACGCAATCCTCCCATCTTCGTAACGGTTTACTCTGCGGACGTTTACCCTTCGGTTTAGTGTTTATTAACATATTATGGATCCATTCCTCACTCAAGTCCCACAACATAACACTGTCTTATTTTTTACTATTCACCCATCTTATCATTATTCTTATTTGTATATTTATTGTTATAGTAATAATAATGATAATAATAATATTCTTTATTTATCCTGGGACTGATCCCTTCAGAAGAATATTACAGGTGTCAGAATTATGCTTTAGAGTCTTATATGTATAGAGTAAAATACAAAATAAAAATGAAATTATAAACCATTATAAGTATAATTATAATTATGAATTTGATTAAGATAAAAAATAAACAAATAAAATAAAACTATATATATTATAACTATATCATATTATAAGTCATTTGGTGACTAACTTCTAATAAAAACGAAAAAAAATGAAAAAGAATCAAACGCAAGTAAACTAAAAATTAATAAACAAAAGGTTCAATTACTGTTACTATACATATTTACCAGTTAAAAAATTCAGATTTATGAAATACAGAATATATATAAATAAATAAACCAACATAAATGGTAATGAAAAAAAAATGAAATAATATAAATCCTCTAACAAATAATAAATCTTAAGGATATAATTAAAATAAAATGAAATAAATTATAATATTGATATCCTTATATAGCTTAATGAATATTTAAAAAAATCGAGTAATATTTATGTTAAATATTATTTCTCTCTCCATCTATTTACATCTTATTTGAAACTTTTAATTGTTATTATTCCGGATTAGGGAGAACAGAAGGTGGTTGAAAATACGGGATTTGAAGATTGGAAGGGTATTAGAACAACGAATGAAGGAGGGAATAGAATTCCATAGGAAAGAGGAACGGATAAGGAATGATCTGCCAAAGGCCGTTCGATGGGCAGCTGCATATAAATCTGAAGGCCGATTTTCTAGTACGACTGTAAGTAAGATAAAGTCTTATCGACATATTAATGTTTACTGCAAGAATCGGAAAAAGAACTGAAATATATTAATAACTACCTGGAATTGACCAAGTTTTATTGCAGAATTTTAAAGTCCATTAACTAATGAAAAAATAGGGTAAAGACATGATTGTAAATAAATAGTAAATGTTTAAAGAACTTATGTGTGCTTATCTTGGTCATCAAACACGCAAAATACATTGACAAAGAGAGAATCCTAAATTTTAGTTTTTGAAGTAACTTTTTGTACATCTAGGCCTCAAAAATATTGAACACTTGTCAATATTAGGGACAAACGTAACCTAGGAATCTCGAGGAAAAATTTTGAACTTGTGTTTGTTGTGTGCAAAACATTTTATTTAATATTTCTGCCTCTGATTAAATTAGAAAGATAAATTTCGTGCCAGAATGTTCTTATCACAAAGCAAGAAAATAAAAAAAAAATTACTTATCGAAATATTCAAGTACTAACCGAGGTAACAATATCCAAAAATCCATTAAAATAGCGATTATTTGAGGAAGACAGTTTTGGCCAGAACAACAATTAGAGGAGGAGCAGTAATTCAAAATTAGTAGGACATAACACAAGAAGTTGGTGTCATGGTTATTTTTAATGAAATAACAAAAATATTTGAAATTTGGTTCATGTTATATCTCGTTAAAACGGAATGTTCGTGTATGTAAGTAGCCTGTAATAATAACGATTAATAACTGGTCCTTAAAAAGTAAAATTTTTAATAAAATTCACATATTTAGCACTAACATAAAGTTCTGAATAAACAAATTAATTTGGTAATTTTAATTATTATATTAAGTTTATTTCCGAGGCAACATCTTAACCTGACAAATCCGTTAAAAACTAAACAAAAAGATTATTGGATTAAAATCTTTATTTACTTGAGCTTAGAAAATGTGCTTCTGTTCTGAAATGTTACTGGAATTGAAAACCAGTGAAGGCGGTTTTTATTCTTTAATCATTTGAAGAAATTATATGATACTTGTCCATCGTACTATTAAACATCTATAATATGTGTTAAATATATTATTTGCAATATTTTATTATTGAAAGATTCCAAAGAAATTCTTGAGCATCTCAAAATACAATAAATATCCGTCAACATTTCGCCAATTCTGTTATCATCAAGTCAGAAAAAAATCTGGTCACATAAACACAGACAATGGATAGTATATCCCACATCAACAGTTTAATAAAATAATAACTAGCTTAAGATTGTTTTGTGGTCACTCTAAAATAATATAACTTATTTCAACAATGTGTTAAGATCATCTTACACATTTCAATTTCCCAGTTATAAATAAATGAGATGGTCGTGGGTCCGGCTAGAGGGCCCACTAGATATATCTATTTATACTACTGGCATTGCATGGTTATATTATAACATTAGAGCCTCTGTCAGGAGCCCGGCAATAAAGACAGCCCCACACTCGTACTAATATCCGGCCTGCCTCGGTATGGAAACCCAATAACCGAACTCCCCTTCCTGACTCGTGTAAGCGAATTTGTCCCTACAAGCCAGGATACAGGAGGCTTTTGGCGGATATTTTAACATAGATTAATATTTATTACTTATCAGGCTAACATTATTTTGTTTCGAATATAGATAAATAATTCAGATCAAAGTATTACATGTAGGGATGGTTACCATTAAAAGACTGGGGCCTTTCTCTATATAGCGAATACTTAAAGTGAGACTTTTAACTGATAAAAACTAAAAGACATGCAAAATAAAAGTGCTTTTGAATATTAATAACTCTTAAGATTTCTTCGCTTTTGGAGTACATTTGGGTTATCATGCTTACTTTATTGTTTTTATTTCATTGAACACTGCTCTTATGTTGGAATCGAATTGAAGGTTTTTTGGATTATAGGTAGGAATTTACTTTTTTTTTTTCGATCCCTTTAAAACAGAAAGAAACAGTGAATTAGTGAGTACCTTACTGTGAAAAATGGAAATAAATCGTGTTGGGTATTACCTTTTACTACCTTTGGTATTTTAAGGATATCTGTAATGTTTATTTGTTACTTATGAAATATCCATTCTAAATGGTACTATTTTTAAAATCCGGAGGTGTGGGGCCTCCTCGTGTTGTATCGCAAAGAAGGTAATAAAAAATAAAAACATGAATTAATAAAGACAATAGATATTGTTAAAATAATAAGAAAACAGTCAGAAGACGAAAAAGAAGTATGGGAGAGGGGGAGGGGGTGCATCACAAGATAGAGTTATAAGGTGATGTTGATAGGGTTTTTGGAACCTTTCCTGCCCTGCCACCTCGCAGGAAGGGGGGATGGAGTGATAGACTGGAATACTGGATTGAAGGAAGCAGGGAGACTGTCGAAGAATTTAATGTGTCTCCGTGTAATGTGTTGTTGTACAGTTTCTAGCTGTAGTTCGTTATGAAAGTGCGCCATGTCACGTCTTTTCAGAGATGTCCCTCGATATATCTTTTGTAGTGTACTGTTTTGGTATTGTTGTAGTGATTTCAGGGCTGTTGGGTAGAGAAAATGTAGTAGTAGTGCGCCGTATAGGAGTGACGGTCGTAGTATTACTTTGTAGATGAGTAATTTGAGTCTGAGTGACTGCCCTGGTGAGTTGGTATGATGTTGATTTGACGATTTGTATTCTGTTCTGTATGTGTGCAGTGAAAGATAGATGTGTTTCAAGCTTAATGCCGAGGTATGTGAGATGTTTCTTGGTTTGTATGGTCTGTGCGGGTTTGGGTGCTCTGTTGGGACTTTTCTTGTATGAGAAAGTGATGGTGTCCGTTTTTTGTGGGTTGATGTGAAAGTTTATGTCTCGTAGTTTGTCAGCGATGAGATGGGCCGCTGCATCGGCCTTGGAGTTTACTTTTGGATTTTGTCTTCCCTTTTATAGCGAATCCGTTGTACGTCAGGATTTTCATTAATGCGGAAGCTCTCCAAAGCTACCAATAGCCTATCTAACAGCGCTTGCTTAAGATTTAGAACTTCCGGGAAATATGCAATCAGTCTTAATGTCCGTCTACAGAAATATACTTCGGACCCACAGAAGCCCCTGCTAGTGACGGAACGGCGAAGAAGAACAGCTATCACTTTTGTCATGTTTTCTCGTGTTCCAAGGGAACAGAACCCGATGCAGTCAAATGAAATAATTGCTCAAATTAGTTCTATAAACCTGTTAAATTATTTTTATTACCCAAAACCTCAAAATCAACTTCGGATATCTGTCTTCTGGATAGGGTGTGTATCTTTTGTTTATTTGATAATGTTAGTATATATATTGATTAGTGATATATATATTTTTATCAATAATTTCTATAAACGCTTATATTACCTCCGTTTTTCTTCAGCATATACATTTTCATTTTTGCATATTTTCATTTAAATTATTTGAATTTATTTATTTTTTTTTAGTCATACATCATTGAAATTCTAATACGACTGTAACACCTGTAAGTTTGATTTGTAATAAGTGTTAGGAGAAATTTTCAACGCGACCCTAATTTGCAGTTCTTGTCTATTTATTTAAAGCATTTCCGCAAATTGTCGGCCCTATAACTATAGTCTTTAAGGGTTAAATTTTACTAGAAACTAATCTTTGGGACATAAAAAAAATTTAATTCTCTTCTTAAGAAGTAACTAGTTATATGCATAAACGGTATATAATGATAAGGTCTAACGTTCAGAAATATATTCTGTTAGTGGCTTATAAGAGGCCCTTTATATATGCTTCTTGAGAAAGGTCCTTTCTTGGGGCTTAATATAAGAAATACTTAAAGTACCAGGGACATACAATTTAAAATATGATAGCTATAAAATGTACAAACGTGGGAAGGGAGATAAAAGAGGTTTATAAGGTGGAACTTATTGGCTGAAGATCATTTAAGGATTGCGGGTAAGGGTTCAACTTTGCGTTTAATCTTTCAACTCAGGGCTGAGAGAAAAGATGAATAAACTTTCCAGTGAATATGATAACAGGCATTGTTTTAGACTGAGTTTTAATGTGGGAATGGATCGTAGTTAGCGATAAAGACGCTTTTGAGAAAGGAAGGTAAGATCCTTTATTTCTTTTTTTGGGTTCACTCCATATAAAAATACTTCCACTTACAACAGGGGTCGAACCAATGTAGAATATTTATACTATGAATTGTGGTGTTTACTGATTCGAGTGGTATAACATAATTCATTGTGGTATAACAACAAGTTCATTTGAATTATGTATAACAATCACAAACAACAAGTTCATTTGAATTATGTATTGCCGAAATTCCACATAATTTTAATCTGAGTTTAAATATTGAAAATTTTTTGTGTATAGAGTATATAATTTATTACTTTTAATCAACTCTGATTGTTCCAACTACTTACGAATTCAACGTACACATCATAGCGTAGGAGGAAACCTAATCAGCTAATGTATTGGTTCAGGGTACACAGATTACACGGTTCGACCTACAAATTAGTTACAACTTGTGATTATAATATGTTCCCTAATGAGCTTAATTGAGTTGAGGAGTAATTTCTGATTGGTATATGGGCTAGAATTACTAATTACACTGATATATATATGAACCCGTCTGGAATTGGGTGAGTTCCTTTTCAGTTATTTTGTTGCAGGTTTATTTCTTTATTGACACTTACAACTGTATTTTAGTATAAATACATCTAGTAAATTTGATGTTACATTACAATGGTGTGATACAGGCTTGTAGAGAAACTAACCATCGGTTGCACTCTAATAGCATTACATCTTCTGTTCAGCATTACATCTTCTGTTCAGGCGCTTCGGAGGATTTCCAGGAATGGAAGAAGAAGCAAAATTAGAATCTAGTAGGTTTGGGTGGTTAGGGAGTTATTTTGAATATTCTACCAGCGAGAAAGGAACGGATAATGAGTTTGTAAAGCAGTTCCGGATGCCAGACTCAATCAAAATCCTGTTATATTGAGTTATATTATTATAATATTTCAATTTAAACTTCTCTGTTATAAAATCATGTTTATTAGGTCAATAATGTTTACTTATTCCAAAAAAAAAGGATTAGTTAAGGTGCTTTTATGCATTAGTTTCAACCAAGATTCCTTATCTTTAAGTGGTATTTTGCTTGCTCAAAATGGAAAAGAAAAAAATTCATTTTCGTCATTTAATGATTTTCTATTTCCGAAAAGGAAAATCCGCTGCACAGACGGTTAACAAAATTTGCAGTGTATGTGGCGATGATGCCGTACGTAAGTGATTTGCTCCTTTCAGAACAGGATATTTTGACTTGGAAGACGCAAAGCGCTCGGTTGTCCTTCAACTGTTGATGATGACCAAATTCAAGGATTGGTCCACAGATAACCCTCACTCTACGACATTGGGTATCGCAGAAACACTTAACATATCTCATGCAAGTGTCTAAAATCATTTGTGTCTCATAATCTCAAAGGTATAGTTTTCCATCACGATAACGCCCGTCCTCACATGGCTTTGCAGACTCGGCAGAAATTATTGGAGTTTGTCTGGGATGTGATCCCCCACCTACCCTATTCACGAGACCTTGCTCCAATATATTATCACTAACTTCGGGCCCTTCAAAAATCTCTTAACGGGAAACACTTTAATTCGCTCGAGGACTGCAAAACGCACAAATTCATTGCGCAAAAATCTGAGTTCTTGGAGGACGGAATTAAAAAAATACCTGAATGATGGCAACATATAATAAATCAAAATGGGTCATATATAATTAATTAAAACTATTTACAAGAATCTGAAATTTTCATTTATCATTATAAATAAATGAATGAAAAAAAACTCTCTTAAAATATATACAAACAGAAGAATAAACAAAATGAACATAATCAAACTATGTGTATGAAACATAAATAAAATAACTCAGTTATAACTAGAGAAAGAATTTTCGTGCGATTGCATCATTTATTCACTAGCTCGAATTCTGCCAAACCTCGATGGAAATTCGAATCTTGGAAAAGCCATTCAAATATCACCAATTTTATGTTGCAAAAAATTGTGAGTTTAGGTGGTTCTCCACAAAATTGCTCGTTTTGAGTTTTTTCTTTCTAGAATTACTCATTTTACTAATTTTGAGCAAAACTACATGATTTTGAATTTTGTATAATGCTTTTACTGAATTTCTCAAAGTATGCCAATATTAATTTATTTTTCCCTTATTTAATTTATAGTTTAATTAATACAATTAGCATAATTGATAGCTCTTCTATAATGGACATAATTTTAGATTATTTGTCTGGGCAGTTTAGTTTTTTTGAATTTTGAACATTTATGGAGGGAGTATTTATTGAGTTTAATTTAATTCAAACAATTTTAGTTCAGCTTTCCATATATTAATATTATAAATTAAATAACAACCTTCATAGCAGAATATGAGTTTTTAAAGTATTATAATTGTCTTTATACTGCACAAAAATCCAGTCTCTAGACATAACTATTGTGAAGTAAAATTTCCTTTAACTTGGTATATTTCAAACATACCAAGTTTCGTGAGAAAACTGAGTTATGACTTTAATAAAGAAAGAATTCTGACTTTTAAAACTGAAATTACCGTTCACAAGAAACACGTGCCCCATTTAGTCTCTGCATACGCCATATATCAACAAACATAAAAGTATTAACTGTTCTACTAGGGTTGTAGATAAAACAAAAACATTATAAAAATTTAATGACATTTACATTAAATTTAATTTTAAGTTGATACTGAGTTTAATTTTAGTATTTCATAATATTTTGAAAATTAATGTAGTTTAATGAACAAAGCGGTCATGAATATACACAGTAGATAAAATAAACACCTCATCAAAATTACAGAGTTATTAAGTTTAAATGTTAAATAAGATGTTAGTATTATGCTATTATAACTTTACTATTATTTTAGATGGTACTAATGTAATTAACGAAACAAAATAAAGTATCTTGGCATATAAATCCTAATATTGATATTTAAATTTACTTTCCACATAAAATGTTTTTATCTTACCCTCAGTAAAATATTATATTTAAAATTTAATTGTAAAGTTTTATATTTAAAGATTGCTTGGGAACTAACATTATTTCCGTAATACATCTTGCCAGTTTAGCTACGGTCTCAATTTTCTATTTCTATTGTTGTAGTTCCCTAATTAACAGGGTTTTTAGAACTACAAATTAATCACTTGAAGAAAAAAATAAATTCAATATTCGTGTATTGATTGCTTGACTGGCCTCTATCGGGGACTATTAGATATAGAAGTTTATTAGTACTCAATAATTCACTTTAAAGTAATTTATAATGGTCTCCTTCCAAAGAGTAACAGCCTCCGCAATATTTGTGAAATTTAACTCAAAAAATGGTGATTTATTGTTTTTGACAAAAAACTGTATATGGATTTTATAATTGTTTTAATATACGTAGAAAGCATAATAAGGACTCAGATTTTAATTAGTGCTCTCTACTTTAAATATGTATGTATATTGTTTTTCATACCGTAATTGATTTCTAAGATATTGAGCGTGAAATGGAAAATCACTGAAGATGTTAAGAGTTTTTCCAGAATATAATAAATATCCGGTCTTCTCCTAAGATCGTTAATTTAGATTTTAAATCTTAATAGATACCGAAACAAGAGAGAAAAACACTTCATAAAAAATGTAATAATTGATCTTTATGAATATATTCAACTATTTATTGATTTAAAAGAATAATACAATAACTAATATTAATTTTAAAACATTTTTTTTTTTTAATTTATACAAAGATATCAATTAATTTATAAAATAGTTGAATGCGTTTTGTTTACTATCAGCACTTAATATTTATTTTTGTTATTCCTTACTCAGTTTCCGTTTTTTTCTCAATAAATGCTCAAAGAATAGGATAATTGTAGAATCCGTTGCTTGACTTTAAAAATTCTTATGTTTATAGCAGCATTCATACTGAAACTTAGTTTACTCAATTATTCACTTATATTGGTTCAGTGACTTTACCGTTACTATTTGTGTTAAATTGGCTGTTAAAACGGATTTATTAAAAATTAATCTATTGACAGGTTTGGACAATAAAACGTTGGCTTTGTACTGCGTAACTGTTGTCATCTAGCGCCGTCTTCCTATCCCGGTTAGAAAACAGACGGACCGTCCGATTTTGAATCGAGTAGCCTTAGTCTATATAAATAATATGAGATAGTAGTGTAAAGAGTGTTGGGTATATTATCCCGTTGAGTGCGTTAGATTTTTTAATTAATATCTTAGAACCGTATTTTTTAATATAAATCATTTTTGTGTATATATAATCCTTAGTTTGTAAGTACTATATATTTGTAAATGTTGATTTAAATAAAAATTTAGGAGGTAAGAAAAAAAAAAAAAAAAAAAAAAAAAAAAAAAAAAAATTTAATATAAATCATTATAAATTAAATGTGTTATGACATAAACTCGCTGACCTCGAGAGCCCAGAACAGCTCTACAGTATCATTCTGTTATTACTAAACGAACGGAGCCTAGCTGTACGGTTTCATGACGAATTCTCTCGAGCTTTACCTCTCACTTGCAGTGTTCCTCAAGGATCAGTTTATCCCCGATCCTCTTTTCCATTTACACGGCGGGCAACTACAGAAAAGCAGCTGTGTCAGAGCCGCCACAGCCTTGGGTCACGGCGAAGCTGTATGTGAAGATATCACACAGAAACTTCAGAACATCAACGTAAGTCCGACAAAGACCGACTATGAGATATTTACTCAGCAGAAAAAGAAAAAGTCCACATTACCACGCTCTTTCCGAGTGGAGGACACCATCTAACGCAATAGTTTATCGAGCTGGATCACCATCTTACCCTATCTATTAACATCTACATAAAGTAAGACAGGTAAGGCGAAAACCCTACCGCCTCCATTTCCTAATATCACCAGCTCTCTCGCTGCGCTTAAAATGAAAAATTTACAAGAGCATAATACGCCCAGCTCTCCTATACGGAGCGCCGCTCTTCACTCATCTCCGGGACGGCGCCATCATCAAGAGTTTTAGAACACTGTGCTACGGGAAATGGTGAGGTCTACGTCACTGAGGAAGACTAAATCACAGCTTCCCGAGATCTTCGATCTACGGACTATGCCCGAGTTTATACAGAGGAAGCACAAGTTCTTCGACTAGCTGAAGACCAACATGAGTCCACAGTTCCAGACACTAACGCCCTCTACAGCTCCTATCAGGTGGCAACACAAACAGACAAATTTTTAAACCTTGTTTTTAGTTTTAGTTAGAGTGCCATCACAACCCTCAAGTGTGCCATAACACTTTTGACTCAGAACCATGAACTCAATTTCAGCCCATCTCATTACTAATGTACATTAAAATGTTGCTCTGCTACAGTAAAAGGAGAAAGATCCTTATACTTATATGTTTATATTTATTAATTTTCTGTTATTTCGGATCATAGAGGTTCTGCAAATAAAAAAAAAAATATATAGTTGTTTGGCGCTGTCACTTAGTATAATTACCTCTTAATCCGGTCTTCTCTTCGTCACAAGAGCTGACTTAGATTCATTATATACGAGGTATTGCAGTTGGCGATGTAAAAAAGAATGTGTTTCATTTACTCTGTGGTACTATTCTTTATTTCCATAGTAATTTATTTAGCTAATAAATGGACTAGTAATAGAATAAAATAAAGTGAACAACGGATACTGACGTTATCATCATCGACGTCAATTGGAAGATAAATATAAATTCCCTCAGTGAGCTCTTCTGTGCCATTTAGCTTCATGCCTTTGAAGGCCCTTTTTGAGATTCTAAAGGGTCCATTTTTCGCTCTTAATTTTATATGAATGGAAAGGGTCTCTTTGATCACTGTTATTCCACAGAAAAGATTTTTGAAGAAGGGGGAAAAAATGAAGAGATTTATTTGGTTTATTCTTCAATTTTTTTTTAGTTTATGTTTTTCTTTGACGTCTGTTTCTAAAGACCCCTCTTGTTTCTCGTCTGAACTTGAAACTTCCGAACTGTTATGTTGAGATGGGTGAAACATTAAAATTTTCATATTACAGCATTTTTTTTTTTTTTTTTGTACATACAACAATTTCTTACCTATTATTTTTTGTTATCAGTTTTTTCTTTACTTTAAGGGAATTATTGGTGTTTTCATAAAATTAAGTAGATTATTACTTTCACTTGCCTAGGCATGAAATATGAAGGTATTGTGATTGTGGAAAATTTTGAATTCGAGTTTTAATCGGAATACAGGTATGTCTAAATGACTGGGTTTCGCAAAATGGTCTGTTTTCCTGTGTTTGTGTGAGCAATAAAACTAGCGATAAAATTCACCAACCGGAAGTTCCTTTTTATATAATCGATTTTACACTCAGGGTTTTCATAAATACTGCTCTGACGATTTGGATTGAACTTGCTAAATCACTATGAAATTATGAATACCAAGGAAAATTCCTGCACTTAAGCGCCTTTTAATTTATATATATTAATATTTTGTTCGATACAGGTTTGATTTATAGATTATAATAAAATGTCTTGGTGGCCAATCTGGCCATTCTAAAGGATATTTATTCATTTATTACTTAAATTACAACCTAGTTATTAAAATTTTGTAAAAACATTAAGAATTATAAATTATCCTTAATTTTAATTTCATATCCACAATATGAGTTATTAAAAAAGGTAATAAAAAAAAACTTATATTAACAACCATATCAACACTATATTTTTTAATCTATCTCGAAGACTAGGTTTGACATTTTTTCATTATAGTTTTTTTTTTTATCTTTATAATTTTTTATTTGAACCTGTAAATCTAGTTTACAATCAGGAAATGAGCTGTACTATTCAGGCATGGCATGGGTTGGTTAGAGGGTGACAGCTCCTAGAGATGCATCCTCCTGACGTTCAAGTAATCTATTTTTTTTCAGACTAGGCGGATCCTCATCCAACTCCTCTTCAGTCTACTTCGAGTTACGTCAGGGATGTTATTTTCGACATCTGTTTGAATGCCCATGTAATTTACCGTAAAACTGTTTGTAAGTCATAAGACTATGTTAATTATCTAAACAACATATAAATTATGTTGAATATTTTCATTATGTTTCAGAAATTGTTACATTACTTTTTTCTGTATCATTCAGGTCAGAATATCAAACTCTGAGTAATTACTTTTCCACGGAGTTATGATTGGGTCAGCAATTATGGTGGACTGAAAGAGGTAGCTAAGAGCGAGGCGTTGGTGACTCAAAAGAGATTGCTCTTCCCTAATGGCGATTGGGTTGTTGCTTTGTTTTGAGGACCGAGAGGTATTGCTGGGCGTAACGGTTGCAGGTCCTTTGTGGAAGGTTTTCATTACTGGGTCTCCATCCACCAGCTTCTGTTCCTCATCAACATTCCTAAGATTTCCGAGATTTCTCTTTAAAGATTATTTTAGGGTCTTTTTCATTGTCCTAACAGAAAGGTTTCTGATTTGTAAGTTCTTATGAATATTTGAAATAAAAATCAATGCATTTATCATTATATATACGGACTGATATGTCTTAAGAAAATTTATTAGAATGATTCAGTAGCCAAATTACTTTAGCCATTGAAAGGCAGCTAAAAATTAATTTAAAAGGAGCATTGTGAATTAGTTTAGGGGCAGAATAGACTTCCATAAGGATTGAAGCACAATTTATACTGACTTGTCTAATGCATCTATCTGATAGTACGGGATGCAAAGGTGGGAGCCGTATCACAGGATTAAATCTCGGATAATAACAAATAAGAAAGTGAATTAAAAAGCAATATAAAATACAGTACAGACTAAAATACGGTAAGAGGGAAATTACAATAAAATAAAGGTCAAGAGAAAAAAGAAAATAATAGGAAAAATAGGACATCCACCTTACTGAATGCAGCAAAGCACAAAAATAAAGCTGAAAGCGGATGTGAAGATAAACAGGATATAGGAGTGGAGGAAATAGGCGGTTAACAAATACGATACATTTGAAATAAAAAAGATATAAAATAATGTAAAGATAATATTAGACAATTTAAAAATATATATATCTTTAAAATATGTGTATGGATAAAATACAAAATGAAATCCAATTAAAAGAATGTATAATGTAATATAAATATAATATAGCGAAGAAAAGAAAATATTAAAAATTGAATAGAGGTAAAAAGGTATGTGCATTATGTAGTAAAAACATTAATTATAAAGTAATAAATGTAAGTATAAAGTGACAAATGCATATAAAATATATAAATACAAAAGATAAAGAATAGGAAGTAAATATAAAATAGAAAGTAATAAACGTAAATATAAGCGGGAAAAGATATGCGAGAATAATAAAAAGGTAATAGGAGGATAATTTGAAAAGTAAATTAGTTGTTTTGTTATGGTTTAGATAGATTTGAAATTGATTTAAAAAAGTTATAATTTACCCAAAAGTCATTTCTCAAAAAGGAACTCAACACACGGGAATTTATTATCCTCTGAGTTCGGAGGAACTGTAGAGGTGCGCAGAACTTTAGCAAACTACAAAAAAATTTGACGGTGGTGATGAAAGTTGAGACTCAAAAACTAGCTCTATACTTAAACACATTTTAACACTTTATTCACTTTTAACTCTAATTTATAGTCACTTTTATGATATTGTTTTGCCTACAATAACAATAATGCTTACCGAATAATACCAATTTCAATTAAATGATTGTTAGAGTTAATGAGTTGTTAATATACTAATTGTTAGTGGTAATGAGTTCTGTGAATTGTCACCGAGAAATCTGTCCAATCAGGCGTTAAGTGGAAATTTCTGGGAAACACAATTTGTTGACTTTCAATGATGATGTACCATCTCTAATCACTACCGATTTTAAATATGAATTTTACTTTCTAGTATTTTATGAATGGACTGGTGGAGAGTTGCATCTAAAGAACGGTTTTAATCACCCTTTTTATTTTTTTTAATCACCTACGGCCAGTAATGGAGTGGTATCCATTGTTTTAATTTGTTTAATAAAGATAAAACAGGTTTTCATCTCTGATAATGCAGGTCTGATTTAAAGTAATTTACATTTTTATATATAATTATATAAATTAGTGGTGTTGGATTTAAACATGTCAGATTTTTTTAATATAAATTCTGTAGTAGGACTCTTATTTTTTAACGCCTCCCTTAAACGCGAACATCATGAAAAATTGAAGACGGCGTTGGCTGTACAACCGCCAGGAATTATCTGGCACGCAACCCAGACCTGGCTATTCCAAGTACCACGACAGATACCTGTACTTAGTGGCCAGTCTCTGCACGAGCGAAACGTAAGAGTGAGTGATACACATGTTCTTAACCACTTCGCCCACGAAGCGCTATTCATCTACTGCTGATTTCCTTGTAATCAAGGAAGCGGCGAGAAATCACCGAACGCAACCGCGTCAATTAATAAAAACTTGGCTTTCACTGCAGTCATATCATCTACAATTTAAGCCCTAGATATATAAATATAATTATTTGAATTCATAAGAAAATTTAATAGTCGATGAATTGTACAAGTAATATTAACACTCATAAAATATAGTTTTTTTTTATATAATGCTGGTGATAATTGGTTAACCAAATATGTTAAGCAATAATTAAATTGGTCAATATTCGTGTGTATTAATTTAAAACGGTATAATTAACATTTATAAAGATATTTGATAGAATTTTGTTGAGCAGTTTAAATTTGAATTATTTTTTATCTCTTGTTGACAGATATTTTCTAAATACATTAACAAAGAGTTCATTTCTTGATTTAACTTGTTTTGCTTTTTTAATAAAAGATTCATATAGTATGTTATATTATTTTCTCAATATTATCATGATATAGACCATCCATCAGGCAAATTAGATATGGTCAATTCAATTTTCTACGCCTCCTCGAATATAACCATATGTGGTAAAGTACACCTTTCAAAATTTAACTCTCCCTTCAAGGACTAATACCACAAGACAAACAGGTCAAATTTATTTAATTAATGTTTGAGTTAATTATTATAAATTCTAATTGAACTCAATTTTTTTTCAATCTGTCAAAAATTAAGGGCATTAAGTATTAGTGATGAAATATTTTTTCATACAATATGTACAGATATAGAAAAATAAAAAGAAAAAAGAAAAAGGAAGAAAAATAATTTAAATAACAACAGTACTCACAAAAAATTAATTTAAAGTAATAACAGTAAAGAAATATATAAATAAAAAAAATACTATCATGATTTGTATAGATAAAAAAATGAATCTATATAAAAATATAATAAAATAAAACTGATCATATAATAAAAAAAAATTATGTGCACGAAAAAGAAAATTAAATACAATATTTACAGTTTGGAGGGAAACTCTGAGCCAAGTTTTACCCACTTTTGGAAGCTCCTAGAGATCCCAGCGCTTCTCTTCCAGCCGCGTCATTGCTATTGATACAAGATGTTCAAGAATATTCACTCCCCTCTCCTTCTCTTATCTTTACAATTTTGATTTGATTTTGGCTGGTACACCACAGTGACGTATGATCAATTTTTTAGGTTATTTTCAACCTGCTCCAGATCTCCAACTCAGCAAACAATGAAATTTTCAATGGGATGAGAAATTTTTTTTTAAAGATTCTGATGGTAAAACAAATTTTAGGACAAATTTATACTGCAAAATGTTTTGATCCGACTGGTTCTAAATGCGTAAATCGTCCAAAACTGCAAAGTACTATTTACAGGTTTTGTCGATTTGTGTGAAAATAAACTAGAATAAACCTACAGAACAAACTCGTTTTAGAAATAGGTTTTCCTTAAGGATCAGTCGTCATAACTGAGGCATTTATGTAATGAGGTGTCATGATCATGACAGCCATTTTAGTTTTCTCGGCCGATCAAGGAAATTCATATGATGACCGATTATTTTCTATAACAATTTTGATCTTTGGGTTTTTCCAGGGATGCGTTTCATACGATTAAAAATAAAGCACGGAATAATTTACGCATAATACGATATTAAAAATATATCTTTTTTTTTATTTTATAAATTCCATACTTGGATAATTATTATTACGTATTTTGGCAAAACTCCTACCAGAATACCAAGGATTACTTATTACTGGCATTTTAGCATTAAATTTTTTTTTCCTTTAATATTATACTTTTTGGCGGGTGACACTCCCTCCCTCTGTTGACAGAACTAATTGATATATTACATCAGGTGTATTACATTTACCCTCTGAAGGAAGTTGGTCAATAAAGCATAAAGGTCTAATCAACCGAATGAGTCAACATTTCTCCTGATTGAACTTTGTACGTCTTTCTGATGAGTGATTAAATGGCATGTACAATGTTGAAAGAGATTTCACCACTCAGTTTTTCTTTAATCTCTAAATCTCTATCTATTTATTAAAAGTCTCGAGATATTTTTACTTTAGCAAATATTTGCATGTAAAATAAAAATTATCGATTTAATTTCGTTTTCTAATAAATTTAGTTTTATTCTGAGCTCATTCAATTTGTCGGTGAGCGAGACAGCATTTTTCCTGGAGTTTGGTATGGAGTGGGATTATTCACCAAGCTGACACTGAAATGCTTAGGTTGGAATCCTTTCAGTGTTCTGGAATTCCTTCCTCGAGGGAAGTTCACAGTGCATTGAGGTAGAGAGCAGAAATCTCGTTAGATTCCGTAAATCCTCTTCTCTCATTTTATCTCACTGCACATTACTGGGATAAGGCAAGGTTAATTGATACCAATTAGTGTTAATATCTGCACAAAAAGTAATCTAAATTACTTAAGTTTGTAACTAGTAATTATGCGATTACATTGGCTCAACTAGCAATTGTAATTCCCGACTACGATCACAATTAGATTGGTTCATCAAGTAGTTGAATTTATCAATTTAAATTACTTGTGCTCGCAATTAATAATACCTCTCTGATTGTATCCCAAACTCTCCAATTCCATATAACAACCCTCGAAGAATGGTGTTGAAATTTGAGGATTAAAATAAATCCCATAAATATACCTTTACCGTCCGACGTAAACCTACCGACTGTCCTACAATGTCCTTTAATAATATTTCTTTTCCCCTATCGAACAGATCCGCTGCCTTTGACTAAATCTGGACAACGACTAACTTGGAGTCCTCACACAGGACTTACTTCACTTGCTCTACAAACGGTCTAAAGTTCCAATTCATTACAAAAGACTGATCTGAATGTCTATAATAAGGCTTCGGTCTGAACATACGGAGTTTAGCTTTGAGGCTCCACTAAACCTCCAAATTTCTCTCAATGCTTCTTTATTTCCCACAAACAGAATCATTCATAATCCTCTTAATGTTCCTTACGTAACCGATCTAGCCCGAACCAGATGTCAATCCTTTCATTATAAATTCCCTAACCACCCAAATCCAGTAGTTTCTAGCCTTTCTTTCAGTTTCATTTCAATCCTCCAAGATTCCTGAAAAGAAGATAGCCTCGAGACCTACTAATGTAGAAATTTTATGAGAGTTATAGAGGATAGTTTCTCTACATGTTTGTATCATACCATTGTAATCTAACATCACATTTACTAGATGTATTTGTGTGTAAACTAGCTGACCCGGCAATCCTTCGCTATTGCTATATTTGAGGATGTATATAGGTTTAATAAACACGATTGATAATTATAAATGTATGTTTGTTGTTTATTGTTACTTAAAGGCGTAAAACCCTCTGATCATCAACGTCAATCAAAAAAGATTTCTTTTTAAAATTCTAAAAAGTGGAAATAACTTCAATACTACTCAAACAATCTATACCAAACTTTGCAGTCGCTCAGGGCTCTAAAAACAAGACACAAAGCGGGTCTAATTAAACAAATTAGAACCAGAGATATTAAATAAAACATGAGAATTTTTTTCCTCATTTGAAACCCACATTTTTCCCCCATAAAGTCATTAAATTTAACTTATGTCGATTTCAGCTATAAGAGCAGACATTCAGCTTTCCAACGATTCTATTAATGTGAAAATCGATAGAAGAGTTATTAACGATTATATGAAAAATAGTCGCGGAAGGGGGGAAAAAAATGCACGGATGGAATCGAGGTGGAAAATGAATTTTTAATTTCTTTCGAAAATGGTATTTAGTACTTTAGGACAACCCTGAATACGAATATGATTTCATTAAAAAAAAAAAAAAATTCCGACCTTATCTATCCCAGTCCTCACGCTTAATTTTGTTCATAACTTTTTTTCTACTCAAAAATCTTATGATTTCATAATCTTTAAACCTTCCCACGGCAAAATGGAACATATACAAAAAAAACCCACGTAAATCAGTCTAGTAATAAAGTTTATTGAGGATAAAGATTCCACAGCTCTCTTTTATATATAGAGAGATACGGTTTAAATTTCAATAAATAAATAATAAACATGAGACGTAATTGTAATTTTATTTCGGCAATAACAACTTACAATAATTGTAACTGAAATTACTTTTTGCCCAACATTGCTGACCATGGACTAATCTGCAACTCTCATAATGGTTTAAATTAATAAATTAATATAACTAGAGAGGAAACAATGATATTGCTCTCTATCATGAATGGAAAGTTCCTTATTTTATTTATGCTTGTTTGAGAGTGGTTTAGTTTATTCTTAATTTAAAACAAATTTGATCCTTCTTTTCTCTCAACTTTATTCTTTAAAATTTTTCCAACGTTTCGATCCTCAGGACATTCTCAAGGATACCACCTACAAAAAGTTTTTTATTTTTATATAACAATTACATTATTTCCTTCAACTACACACTGATTTCTTTGGCCCTACCTTCAATATTGATGTAATTTCCTTTTTCAAATCCTATTTTATTATTTTTTTTTGTTTTAAACTACGGCAGAAATACAACAGTTAATCAAGTTTAAAAAATGTACGAAAAATAAATACCTTTCCTTCTAGAAAAAATCCGCAAGACCTTCGATGAGAGAGAGTACACGACTCAGGTTTGGTTCTCGTGAAATAATTCCAAATAGAAGAAGATTCTTAAGACATAGTTGTATAAATTGGAAATTTAGCGTTTTTTGTTTAGTTTTTTGTAATTTGTTTTTTTATTATTTTCTTTAGTTCATTATCAAATCTTTTTTTTTTTAGTTTTTATTTATCCATTTTAGTTTTTATTTCATTACTCATAAATATGTAATATATTAAAGACAATTTAGTTGTACATTGATATGTCGAATTTAATACAAATAAGTTACGTTACTTGTTTGTTATTTTTAATTGTGATTTTTGATGTGACTGATGAACATCAAATAAGAGAGAAAATTAAGACTGGCATAACTGTCGAAACGATCCACCTTATGTAGATATCTATAAACTATTAGCTGATATGACATCTGCCAGCTGATATCGTATTCTATCAGATCGTAACTTAAATTTGGATACGTGTATATTTGTTTAATAAAACCAGTATGGTGTAGGAGGAATTTATTTTGAATTAATTTATTCGATCACAAAAAATTTGATTTCTTTTAAAGATCTAATATGATTTTCTCTGTTTGAAATTGCTTTCAAGAATTAATTTTCCGAAGGCATCAACGTGATTATTATTTGCTTTGAAAGTTCTCGGAAGTTATGTTCAGTTTTAAACTCCTTTCAGAAGTTTTTAATGTCATACTACAATGTGATAGGAATTTCATCAGTTTCTTTTTAATAAAAATTATTCTTCAATTTGTTTTTATGTTTGCAGTCCATGCAAGATAATTGATTTGATGACCTTGGGGGGAGGGTCCCATAGTTTTTTTGAAGATTGTAGGTTAAAATCCCAACCAGGTTTGTCAATATTTATTTCGAGGAGGCTTCTAGAAACGAATCTTGACATTCCTGCTTTGAAAGACATACAGGACTTCAATGGCGGACTTGAGTTGAAATATAAAAAAAAAAGTAATTGGTTGTTAAAGTTTCTGAATCGGGTCGTTACATCATTGTTGTTATTTTGAAGAGGGCAAACTTTAGACAAACAACAAGAACTCCGATTGAATATCTCTTAGTTTGTTGGAGTAGAGAGAATAATATAATTGGGATATGTATTAAGAAAAGATGGATTGAGGAAGGTATGGATACTGTGTTGTGGAACATATGAAGGAGTTAGACCCAGAGGAAAGCCAACGGAGAAATGAAGTGACAGTTTGGAGTCTGCTGAGACGTGATGGAATCAGGAATGATTGTAGAGTAGGCCAAGAATCGATTCTTGAATCTGCTGTACTGTTATGTAGGAGGAGAATTATTTACTAACATTGGTTTTTTGCTTTTCCTGTTTAGAACTTTAATAAAGTCCATCACATTCTTCGAAAGGGTTACTAAACTCCTAAAAAGCTTGATAAAATGTTAATTAGTCATTTTTTTTTTGTTTATGAAATATAGCACATTATCAGCTATATCACTGAGATTCAATATCACAGATGAAGGGGTTAACTCAATTCTTAGTAAATTTTGAGAAAATGTTTCCTTTGTATTGACTTTCTACAGAAAACAAGTTACTTTCTCTTGATCCTTTTATAAAAGGATTTGTAAATTACCTCGATACAGAAAGGTTTCTTAAGCCTTAAAGGCCTAAAAACCTAAAATGCTCTAAAGATCATTTCCCAGATTATCTGAGGTCTAGGAAATATTCCCTGAAATATACCCTTTTCCTAAACATTTTTGAAAAACTATCTTTTTTAAATAGCATTTATAAATAATGTTTAGTATTTTTTACTAAATAATTCAACAACACTATCCAAATTATAGTCTCAAAACATTTATTTCATTCACATGTCCAA